>NC_084838.1:63902951-64205982 GCF_033115175.1 Lepus europaeus | reverse complement strand
ATCCTCTTCCCCACTTAATGCTGTATAATTGTTCAAACCTGGTAAATGCCACTCTTAGGATCATTGGTTACTATCCTCACTCTGTCTTTTATGACCTTGTCTAAATATGGTCAGAGTTGGCAAACTCTGACCTTGGCAACTCATGACGACAGCCTAGGGTGGTTACTGGCGCCATAAACTAGAGTGTCAATTTGTTGGGTCAACAACAGGAGCCACTGTGCACTTGCTCCTCATGTGGGATCTCTGTCCTTAATGTGCTGTACATTTTGATTTAATGCTCTAAGTAGTACTCAAACAGTATGTTTCACTTTGTGTTTCTATGTGGGTGCAAACTGTTGAAATCTTTATACTAAATTGATCTTCTGTATATAAAGAGAATTGAAAATGAATCTTGATGCAAATGGAAGGGGAGAGGGAGCGGGAGAGGGGAGGGTTGTGGGTGGGAGGGAAGTTATGGGAGGGGGAAGCCATTGTAATCCATAAGCTGTATACTGGAAATTTATATTCATTAAATAAAAGTTAAAAAAATATGCAAAATACTATCTGCTAATTTTTAAATGGAAAAATATATGGTATATTAAATTATCTACAGTTACCATACTGTGCAATAAATCCCAACTTAATTCTATCTACTTATAATATAATTGACCTTTTCCCTTCTCTCTACCCTCTTCACCCCTCAGCCTCTGGTAACTACCATTATATTTTTAATTCAATGAGATCACCTTTTTTAGACACCATGTATGAGTGAGATCATGTGATATTTCTCTTTCCATGCTTGGTTTATTTCACCTAACATAATGACTTTCAGTTCTGTCTGTGTTGTTGCACATAATATTTCATCTTTTTATGACTGAATAGTATTCCATTATGTATATATGTCTCTTTTTTATCTATTTGTTAGTGGATAGACATTTAGATTGTTTCTAGCTCTAGGCTATTGTAAATAGTGCTGCAATAAACATTGTAGAATAAACATGTTTTTGTTGTGTCTTCATACTGTTTTCCATATCCTAATTTAAACTCCTACCAATGATGAACAAGGGCCCTTTTTTCTCTATACCTTTGCCAACACATACTATCTTTCATGTCTGTGATAATAGCCAAAATATCTGTGGTTTTGATTTGCATTCTCTGATGAGAGATGTTGAGTAAGTTTTTTTTTTTTTTTGACAGGCAGAGTGGACAGTGAGAGAGAGACAGAGAGAAAGGTCTTCCTTTTTGCCGTTGGTTCACCCTCCAATGGCCGCTGCAGTAGCGCGCTGCGGCCGGCGCACCGCGCTGATCCAATGGCAGGAGCCAGGTGCTTCTCCTGGTCTCCCATGGGGTGCAGGGCCCAAGGACTTGGGCCATCCTCCACTGCACTCCCGGGCCACAGCAGAGAGCTGGCCTGGAAGAGGGGCAACCGGGACAGGATCGGTGCCCCGACCTGGACTAGAACCCGGTGTGCCAGCCCCGCAAGGCGGAGGATTAGCCTAGTGAGCCGCGGCGCCGGCCTGTTGAGTAAGTTTTTATATTTACCTACTGGCCATTTGCATGTCTTTTTTTGAGAAATGTCTGTTTAGATATATAGCCCACTGTATCTTGGCTTTTGGCTAACATCAAGTATAGGTCTACTGCCCATTTTTATTGATTTTCTTTTTTGCTATTGAATCCTTTCAGTTACTTATGTATTCTAGCTATTAACTTATTATATGAAAGGTTTTCAAATATTTTCTCATATTCGTAGGTTGTCTATTTACTGTGATGATTATTTCCTTGCTATCCAGCAGCCCTTTAGTTTGATTAAATCCATTAGTCTATATTTACTTCTGATGCCCATGCTTTTAGGATTTTATCCAAAAAATTATTGTCCCTTCCAAAGTCCTAAATCATTTCTTCTATGTTTTCTCCTAATAAATTCAAAGTTCTAGATTCTAATCTTGGGTCTTTAATCCATTTTGAGTTGCTTTGGAACATGGTGAGAAGTAGGGTTCTTGTTTCTTTCTTTTGGAAATGGATATCTGATTTTCACAGCACTATTTATTGAAAAAAAATGCTCTTGTTATAGTGGGTACTATTAAACTATAACTGCCTTTTCATTAAAATATTTAATGTATAACTTCATAAATATTTGAATAGCTTCACTTGACATATTTGGAATTCTGTTAATTCTAATATTTTGCATTTTCTTTACACTTTTGGTGTTTTTCTTCAATACTTCTGACCAACTTGTAATGTGAGGAAACAAATTACAATTGTATTTGCTTAATATGACATGGATATATATATATATGTATATGGATATATATATATATATATATACATATAAGCCAATATATTTTATGTTTCTTAAAATAACCCATATTGTTTTCTATTTATTTCCATTGCAACATACTTTCTTTTCCTAGAAAAGTAGAAGTGTTTCTAAAAGAACCTCAGGGCTTCCCCTGGAAAAATCTAATTAAATGTGTCAGATTGGCATCATAGATAAAAGCAAAGTAAAACAAAATGTAAAAATCCAAAGTTACTGAAAGAAGAAAAGATAACATCAATTTAAATAAATTTTAAGGAAAAGTACAGATAGAGATGTGGTTCTAGTTGTTGTTAGTAATTCACTCATGTTCCTTCCCATCCTTTACTACTTTAATGCACTGCAGCTCTAGTTAATCAATATTAGCATCATTGTAAGAGAGCTGTTCAAGGCTGCTGGGACCATTTTATATGCCAGTGAGCAGCAGACAGGCCTTATCCGATGATTGACAGATATAAATACACCAGCTTCCTTGCCTATGATTGAGCCAACATTGGGTCCCCAGAGCTCTCAAGTAGGGTTGAACCAAAATAATTCTCTGCAGGAGTTTACTTAATACAATATCCTGTCTTCTTTACCTTTTCTACTTAATTTCACTGCTTCAGCTACCTACTGTTTTTCCCTGGGAACACTTCCTAACAAATCACTTTCTAAAATTCCTCAGGAATCTGCCTTTGGGAAACCAACCGATATACAAGTGACAATTGATTTAGTCCAGACGATAAAGTGATCAACTTGGTTTGTACAGAGGAATTTACTGAGCAGTGAAATAATCCATCCTGCAGAACACCTGAAGACCTCAGTATTTGGAGACATCTGACAAACAAGGTTAATGCAGCAAGACAAAACGTATATTGGCTGAAAATCTATTTTAAAAGTACTTGGACCTTCAAATGTCACATTCTAATGCATTTATATACTGCTGAAAACTGGCTTAAGACTTGGAGCTACCAGACATTGTAGAAAACAGGAAGGGTAGGGATTAACTGAAAAGCTATATTAAAAATATACAATCCTGATATATATTTTCCTCCCTAATTCCCAGAAAGTCAGAAGCCAAGTATATAATATCCACTCCAACTGTAGACCCTGCCAAAGTTGAGAAAGCTTAATTTTGACAAAATAAATAAATCTAAGGAAAATTATTTCAGATACTAACAGTCAAAAACATTTCATTAAAAATGTACTATTGTCATGTAAACACCACCAAGTGACCGGTTCTGACAGTGCAATCAACTCACTCTGGATAAGAAATGAAAGCTAAGGATCCACAGCAATCTAGGGAAATCTTCCACTAAAAAGAGGGGCCAACACAAACAAGTTTAAAAAAAAAGAGATGGATGTATGAGGCAGCAGTGGTGATGCTGCTTGGAACACCTGTATCCCATGCTGGACTGCCTTGGTCTGAATCCCAGCTCTACTCCTGACTCTAGCCGCTTGTTAGTACAGACCTTTGGAGACAGCAAGTGGTATCCCAAGTATGTGGGTCCTTGCTACCCATCTGGGAAATCTTAATGGAGTTCCTGGCACCTGGTATCATCCTGGCCCATTACCAACTCTTGTGGATATTTGTTCAAACCAAGAAATGGAAAATCTCTCTCTGTCCGTCTCTGTGCCTTTACTTTCAAATAATAAAAATAAATAAACAAAATGACAGAAAGAAAGCCTAAGAAAAGTGAAAAAGGAAATTAATTTGCCTTGAGGATAAATGGAATGTTTCATAAAATCACGAATAATAGTATGCTATAAATAAAATATTTCTGGATATTTATAACATCTTTAGTGGAATCCAAAATTATCAAAAATTTAGATTTATTAAATTTATTAAATTTTGAACCCTTGTATGTTTGCCTTGGCAAGGTCAGACCAAATGATTTCATGAGACTTATATCCATTGCAGGTGTGATATCCCCCATCCCTGGTCTAATTAAACATAGGAAGGGACAGTTGCCTATTTAAATTCATGTCAATTTTATTTTATCTTTTTTTTTTATCTTCTCTTTTTCTTTTCTTTTTCTGCTGATTCTTAATTTTCTTTACTTTTTTACTGGAAAAAGAAAAAAAATTAATTAAAAGGAGTATATATTTCTTAAGTGGAAGAAATACCTGTTTTAAAGTAGCCATTGGTATATTAAATTGAACTTGGGACATATGCTAGTAACGCAAGTTGGTGTCATAATGTGCCTCCGGTCCTGTGGGAAACTTTTGTAACTCAGCAGGCTATGAAGATCATCATAAATTCTTACGACAGTAATCCAGAAACTGCTAATGATTGCATGTTAAAGATGTGCAGGGTCAGCAAAGAAAGACTAATGACAAGCATGAAGAAGATGGAAATCATGGCCTGTCTGCACAAGGGGATCTTTGCATGCAGACTATGGTTTTCAGGCTTAAAAGTTGTCAAGAAGCTCCTTTGCCACATATTCCAAATGATGCACTGATTAAGAAAGGTCAGTATGTCTTTTGGGAAGTTGACAGTCGTGATATAGTAACTATGCAAAGCTGCAAGTCTCAGGAGTAGTATTTGTGTCTAATCTATATGGTCACAGGAAATATAACTGCCAAGAATGCCATATTCATCATCTTGAGTAGTTTTATCAGCACTACCTGATGTCGCACTTAGAAGAAAAATCACCAAAAATTTGCTTGGCCATTCAATCATGTATCCTCTGTGAAATGTGCTTGGGGCAAACTGTGTGCCTGGTGCTCAGATAATAAAGGTGAAAAAAGATACTATCCTTGCCCTTATTATGCTCAAAAATAAAAGGGAAAACAGATAAAGAAAATTGTATAATGTAATGTGATAATTGTTATAGAAGAGAAGTAAAGTCAAAATTTTGGGGGAGCACTAAACTTGAATTGCCATATATATATATATATATATATATCCATTGCCTATTAATAAAGAAGAACCTCTAAGCGATACATTCAAAGACACTTAATTATACATGAGAAAACAAAAAAAGTAGCTCCAGATTCTTTATACTAACAACACTAGTACTAAAATCTTTGAATTCTGATTCTAATACTATTGCCTTTCTACTATACTATGCAAAGAGCATTTCATCACTTACTTATCATAGAAATATTTATTGTGAGCCTGTTACAAACAATGACTTTTTCTAGAATCTGGTAATAACACTGCAAACAAAAATAGACTTATTTTTCTCTGAGAGCTTATACTCTGTAAGAGCAGGCATATATTATTCAAATAAATATGTAAGAATTAGAGGTCAGCTTGGGAAGTACGTTTCTAACACCAGCCCTCCAGCCAAAAACCCCTTCACAATCTGCACCAAACACAAATAGCAGCTAGTTGAATGTTCTGCAGATTGAAATATGCACACAAACTTTGAGGGAAGTCCAAACACAGCAAATGGGATTGGAGCAGAGTGACTCTTGCTTTTGCAATTTTAGCCAGAGGAAAAGCAATGGTCCCTGCTCAGCTCAGAACAGCTAAACCTCTATGAGAAAACTTTCAATCTTTCTGGCTTTGAAAAAAAGAAAGCCTCAAGGGTCATAGTCACAAGAAAGTGAGGAAACAATCTCGGAGAAAGTGCTCCAAAGTAGAGGCCCCTGGTTTCTCTAGTTAATGTCAGCCAAGGAGCTGGCAGACCTTGTATAATAAACACTACAAGATAAGATGAAAATATAAGAGAGTTCATCTTCCTCTCACTGTAAACGAGACATGTTCTGCATTTTTTTAAACATGCTATGCTGGAAGAAACAAAATAAAACAAAACATAGTTTGGAAAACTCTAATAAAATCCACATCCATTACAATGCAGATTTAAAAATTTTATCCAGATAAAATTAAAAATTATTTGACAGATACAGAACCAGGTACAGATAAAATTAAAAATATTTGACATATAAAGAACCAGGAAAATTTGACCCATTGAAGAGAAAAGAAGCAGAGTGCAATGCTGAGATAACTCAGATATCAGAGCTCAAGGACTTTTGTAGATAGTATCACTGGGCCCAAGGAATGAAAATAAGGAGAACTGCAATGACTGAGAGATAATCTCAGAAAAGAAATAGAAAATATTTTAAAGGAAACAAATAGAAACCGGCCATGGCCTTGAAGATGCACTAAAATTATTTAATCTGAAGAGCAGAGAGGAAAATGATAGGATAAAAGTGGTCAGGAATGCACAGACTTAAGTGGAATTAAGTTCTAAAATGCACGTGAAGTTCCAAAAGGAGAGAAGACAAATGACCCAGCAACTTCTTTGTTGAAACAAAATAGTTTTAAGAAATTAAATGCATTTAAGAAATTTTTCCATATTAATACAATAATAGGGAAAATATATATGAGTTTTTCAACAACAGCAGAAAAATAATTAAACTAAGTTCAACATCTAGTTTTATTAAGCACCTATGGTGTGTTAATTATATAATGGCTTTTTCTCAGCCTATTAAGACATTTTTTAAAAATCTACAGCTGGTATTCATACTAAGAAGATAAATGCCACAGAAAGGGAAGATTTGGACACTCCTCAGAAGAACTGAAAAGTGTATGAAATGCATGTGTGACAGTTTCTCATGAGGGATATGCAAATTAAAACCACAACAAACACTACTATACTCCATTTAGAATGCTTGAAATTAAAAAATTGACAAAGCTTAGTATTGGTGAGTATATGGAGTCAATTGAATACTCATTAACTGCTAATATGAATATTAGATATTAACAGCATTGGAAAAGTAAGTAACCTGGGAGTTCTTTATGTTACATTTTGACACACCATAAAATATAATACAAATTCTCATTTTAAAAACATTTATTTATATACTTGAGAGAGAGGGAAAGACATAAAGACAGGTCTTCCACCAGGTGGTTCATTCCCCAAATGGCCACAATGGCTGGAGCTGGGCCAGTCCAATGCCAGTACCCAGTAGTTTCTTCCTAGTCTCCCATGCGGTTGCAGGGGCCCAAGCACTTACACTGCTTTCCCAGGCCATCAGCAGGGAGTGGGATCAGAAGTGGAGCAGTCGGAACTCAAACCGGTGCCCATGTGGGATGCCAGCACTTCAAGCGGATGCTTAACCCACTACACCACACCGCTGTCCCACAATGCAAACTCTTTATCCAGGAGACATGAAAACATACCTCAATCAAGTTGAAAAGTAAAGACAATACATAGATAGAAAAATAAATGACTGAGAATCAGGAGTCTTGATTTTTGTAGGTTCAAAATTCTCTTTTTAAGGCCACTTTTAACAAAGCAAGTAGACTGGCCAACATTTTCTAGCATTATACCATGTAGAGGGGTACATATTCATTACAAAACTTGTATCAAGTCATCATGTGCAACAGCGAATCCAATAAGTCAAAAATGGAAAAAAAATAACCAGAAGTCTCCTAGAATACAGATGCTAAAAGAGTAAATGTTAATTGTCCAGAAACACACAAGGTGCAATGAAGAGAGAGGATCAAAAACAAGGCCTGAGGTTGAAAGAGAAGTTGCATTTACTAACAGGGAATCCTTGAGAGGAAAACACACACTTCGGGATAAAGCCATACATTTCTATTTAGGTAAGAAATATGTAGTACACCCAGCCCAAAGCTTAATTTACCAGGCAAAGAGCAAGATCAGAACATTACTGGATTAAGAGGGCGTTTTGCACAGCCATTGTCAATTGGGAAGCCTGAGTTTGAGTCCCAGATTCACTTCAAGTACTTTGATCTCTGCCACACAAATGGGAGAGCTGGATTGAGTTCCAGGCTCTTGGCTTCCTCCAGACCCACACCGGGCTGTGGCAGGTGCGTGGGGAGTGAACCAGGCAATAGAGACTCTCTCTTGCTCTACACCACCAACCTCCCCCCTCCCCGTGTCTTTTAAATAAATATAAATAAATAAATTTTCAAAGTGAAGAATGGAAAATAATAGAACTTTAACATCTTATTTATTCAGAGACAACAAGGGAAAGAATGAGAAGACATCAAGTAGGTTAAACTAAAACAGGAGGTTGCAGGGGAAAATTTGAAAAGCTCAAGGACCCATAAGCAGGTGAGTCAGTCCCTAATTTGGTTTTTAGTGCAAAAAGGAAAGTCAAAAACAAAGACCCGGAAGATCATGTGTTTGTGTGTGTATGTGTGTGTGTGTATTTTAGTTATCCAGAGAAATGTAAATCATTGTGTTTCTTCCAAGCACTGACAAAGAATCTGAATTATTGAAGTAGTGTATCTATGCCTTCTCTGAGTAATGCCACACTGCTCTAGTCATTGGACCTGAATAAAAACATAGAGAATTATTCAAAAATTATAGGCTTTCAAATACAGAAAGAGGAATATTGAAAAAAAAAAGAGAACACAAATGGAAGCTTATTTGAAAGCTTGAATTCTTGAGAAGGGACCTCTGCCCAAATATATATCTTTCTTCTGTATTTGAGTGACTATTGTGCTCTGCTATAAAGACAACAGTTTTTTGGAGCAAAAATAAATCAATTGGCTGGAAAAAGGGATTGGTATTGTCCCCACTTAGTGTAGGGAAATTTAATAATTAATTATATCATGAGGATTTTGATAAAAAAAAAGTTGAGTTGGAAAGTTTCAATTCTAAGACAATAAATGATTTGGAAATAGAGTATTAGTAAAGAAAGCAGTGATAATAGTAGTAGAACCTAAGAGAAATAGAAAAAAAAAAACTCCACAAGAAACAGAGAAAAATATTGAAACTTTTATTAGACCTATTCTACATCCAACATGCAGCAAGAGCAGAGCAGTGCTGAGCTGTCGGGGAAGCGCTGGGGGCAGAGAGAGCTGAGCGGGGCCAGCACACGAGGGTTCCCATCTTCCCGCAACTGCACCAGCGCTTCTGACCGTTCACCTTGCTGACACCAGCACCCGACAGGCAGTAGCCATGGCTGACCGCTTTAAAGAGGCATGTAGATGTCCTTTCTGCTCCGCTCACCTCCAAAAACCTGTGTGTCTGAAGTGTGGTTACACCTGCTGCCTGCGATGCGCAGACTCACTGCAGAGGGAGCCCGACGGGGAGGGTCTCCTGTGCCCTGGCTGCTCTGTGGTCTCTCAGAAGCAGGACATCAAGCTTGCTTTCCAGCTGAGGGAGCTGGTGGACACCGTCAAGGAGCTGGAGCCCCATCTGAGTGCCGTTCTGTACATGAACCCAAGGACGCTCAAGTTCCAAGTGGATGTGACCTTGGAGGAGGACACGGCCAACAGCTGCCTGGTGGTTTCGGAGGACCGGAAGACCGTCCACTGTGGGCTCTCCCCACAGACTCGGAGAGAGTGCCCCGAGAGATTCGACTACTCGTTGTGCGTCCTGGGCTCCCCGGGATTCACTTCTGGACGCCGTTACTGGGAGGTGGACGTGGGAAGCAGCAGAAAATGGGACGTGGGGATCTGTAGAGAGTGGGCTAATCGCAAGGGGCTGATAGAGCTGTCTTCAGAACACGGCTTCTGGACCTTGAGTTTGAGAGACGATGACCTCTTCTGTGCCAGCACCGTGCCTTTGACTCGTCTCTTTCTGAAGCCCAGGTTAAACCGAGTGGGGATTTTCGTGGACTTGGATATTGGGACAATTTCCTTTTGTAACGTGACCGACGGAGCCTATCTCTTCACGTTCACCAAAATCTCTCCCCGAGGGCCTCTGCACCCATTCTTTGCTCCGGCAGACATAGCCTGTGGTGACGAAGTCTTCCTGCGTGTTGTCCCGTGACGAGTCCACTTTTAGTTTACTGACTTATCCTGCTCAAGATAAATAAACGTTGTCTACTAAGCTTAAAAAAGAAAAATACATGGGAAGAACATGGGTGATGTTTTCCTTCTACATCCCCATTCACATACCCCACTACTTGTAAGGCACCAGAAATAGGCTAGTTATCCTTAGGTAATTGAATCTTATTAGATTAAAGGGGCATTAGTAGACAGTTTCAAGTAGATTAGTATCAATTCTAGTATTCCTGTGATTTATACAATATATGTATATTTGTGGAAAAACAATGAATGTGTAGGTTGGGAAGATAGAGACTGGAAACATTCCTAATTGTTAGTAATGAACTCAAATCTTTAAGTTTATAGTTAATTAAATTGTGATCTATAACTCTTTCCATCAGTCTTTACTATGTTGGAATGCAGCTCAAATGCACCATAACTTAAATCAGGAATTGTATCCAAATAAATTAAAACAAAGAACATGACATTGATGACCTGAGGTGACACCAACAAAGATAGGACAGTAACTTTAAAAATAATTGCTAACTTGAACATAACCGTAATTCATACAGTCAGTGATTTCAATGTCACTGGGTTCAAGTAAAGTTTAGGAGGGTGAGAAGCAATTATATAATTTTAAATTCTAATCATGAATAATATGAGCATTTAATAGGTGAAAATTTGACTGTCCAACTTACACCCAAAATATCTAAACAATGATTTAATCATATTTAGGCTTTGGTGGGTGTGTTTTCGAATCAAGTGCTCATCAAGTAAAGTCAAGGACTAAATGAGCTTTGAATTTAGAAGAGTTTACTTTCTGATGGTAATTCCATGCCTATAGTCCAATGTTGTGAAATAAACTTCAAATATTTTCCAAGTGATCAGAATACACTACTCAAAACATTTTGTGTCTTATACTTCTGAACATTTTACCTGGTGGTTTGACATTGTACAGAATTATATGGGTATTCCACAAAACAGCATCAACTGTTGCTGTGAAGTTTGTTTCACAAGGGAGAGAAGAGTTAAACCTTTAAGAAGGCTTCCAAAACAGGAATCTCCAGAGTGAAAGCTATCAGACTGTTCCTATGTACAAAAGACAGATAGCAGCCCCAGGAAAGGAAGGAAAAACATGTTTTGGGCAAAGTTAAATTATTGAGAAATACAAGGTTGTCCAAAAGTGTATAAAGCTTTATAATATGGACTTATCACTCACACTGAGATCTAATACATTTGTTGTGGAAATATCAACCTGCCCATTTGAGTTTGTATTAATTGAAATACTGATAGCAATGCTCAAATCCTGCATCAGGAGTAACTTTCATCTCAAAACTATCTGCTGGATAAGTCTGTAAAGTGTCATGGTACTGGAGTGCTATTTAACACCTTTGCCAAACTGATTAATTCTTCACTAATTTATGTTTTGAATTCAGACAGCCTTTATCACAGTATGTTTAAATTCAAAGACTAGGACCATGAATCAAAATGTCGTTGCGCCCATGAATTACTGAGAGATAGTACAATGTGTCAGCATTAAATTGGCGACTCCCAGAGGCAGGAATGATCTATGTGAAGATCAATACTGCTATTAAACCTGATGCAACAAATATTTGTCCTTATAGATGTTAATCATTCTTGGATTACTTTTGTTTAATCCAAGCACCAGATCATGGAAAACTGGAAGTATAAACATTTTTTTGTTTAGTTATGATAGTTACCATGATATAAGAAAATGATTGTATTATCTAAAATACTACTTATAGTCAAATAAAAGAGTTCTAATTTTATAAAGGAATGAATTCTTTATTATTCTTGAACATTACAGGTTCATAAATTTATATATCTATGCCATATATCAATATGTATCAAATGGGAAATGAAAAAGATCACATTTTATGATTACATTTCTCCTCATGTATGTACTTAACATATAATGCATTTATGCAGTTTTTTTATATATTTACTCATATGCAAAATTAAGCAAAGTAATGGAATTCAAAATGGTTGTAGAAAATGGAATTAAGAGATATATTTATTTGATGGAAAAATTTTGAAATCTATTCATCATTTTTTCATAATATATATTTCATGAAATTTGTGAACTATTGTCATATTTATAATAAGGCATAAGTATGTATAATTGTATTGTCATAAGTTGTGTCTAGACTCCATATAATTAAAAATTAAAAAAAGGAAAGTGAAAATACCTTTAAAGATTTTAAACTTATGCTTAACATAATGAGCATACTGTACATTTGAAACACAATAAACTATTTAGAAAGTAAAATGTAAGATGAAACTATTAATTATATAGATATATCCAAGGAAATTAACACATTAAAATAACAAACATCTGACCCCACAAAAAAAGACTTCTAAAAAGTAACAAATTTGAAATATAAGAGGAGTATAAAATACACGGCCAATCTAATAATAAACAGAACCTACTAGATAAATAAATGCATTTACAAATTTTGCAGAAACTATCTTCCAAGTGGGACAAACATTATAGTCCTTGTGTTGTGAGCTAGGTTAGCCTAAAAATTAGTATGTTGGGCTCTTGCCTTTTACTTAAAGAAGAATTCTAAGCACAGACTCAAACAAGCATGCAACATGGTAAGATTTAAGTTTTATTTAGAAGAATAGATAGGAGCATAAGGGCTTTATTAAGGGAGAGTGGGCCAGAAAGAGCACATGGGGATCTTCATAGCAGTCTGCAGGGGTCCACCAGGAGAGAGAGAAGGAACAAACTGGAGAGCATGAACACTCCAGCCCATCGATCTTCAGGCCTTTTATTCACTTCCAAAAAAGGGAGTGGTTACGTAGGCTGATTGACATGTGGGTGGATGCAGGTGAGATGACATGGAGACAGGGTCTCTAGCTCATGAACTTAATCTGTCTCGCTGACTTGTCCCATATCACTTGCACATTGGGAAGAAAGCCATTTAGTACTCTGGTTATTATACAGGAAGACTTCTGTGGGTCTCAGGTAAGGTATCTTAAGAACTCTGGTTGTACCCTTTCTATAACTCGAGATGTACATACATATACAAGATGAATTTAAGCACAGGGAGGCTGCAGTGGAAAGGAGAAAGTTGAAAGGGTAGGGAATCTGCTTGTACCAAAAGAGAAACAAAGGAAGGAGAGTTTAGAGATTTGGTATAAGCATATAACCCAAATATGCATTTTTTAAACAAATCTGTTGTTTCAGTTGTTTCTCCAACTCATCCAGACTTCTGTTATTTTATTTGTCTATTCTGTTATGGATATTGATATAAGCCCCAGTTCTTAAATTGGACACCAAAGAATGCCATGAAGGCAGTAAGTTCACATCACTTTGACATTCTCTGTGTTTTATAACTGTGTAAATTAATAGTATAGTTTTGTATAGAGTTTTAAAAATTTATTTGAGAGAGACAGGGAGCAGGGATGGGGAGAGAGAACCCATGCACTGGTCTATGCAGGTTGGCACTGAACCCCTGCAGCGTTGGCAGCAGCTCAAACTCTAAAGCCATCACCACTGCCTGCCAGAGTCTTCATTAGCAGGAAGCTAGAGTCAGAAATGGGAGGCAATTGTCTTAACCATCAGACCAAGTTTTCATCCCAAATATAAGTACTTTTAAAACTTACAGTAAATAGCAGTCAACAGGCTTTTTCTGAGAAGGCAGAGTTTGGGAATCATAATTAGTCTAGTGAAAATACAGATACAGTCAGAATATTAAATTTAGGATTGGAGGGGGAGGTAGGTGTAACTGGCTATAAAATAGCATAAGCAGACAATTTTTACTACTTGAATGCAAAGCCGGGGAGTTGAAGCTTCAGGCTGTTCTGCTAGCTTCCACTCACCCAGGTCCTAAGGTGTACACTGCATTGTTCCTTATCTCTGTACTTTTTTCCCAGAGAGGGAGAACCTGGTCAGGCTAGATCTACTCTCACCACCTGTGGATGTCAAGGACCACAATGATGAAACAGTAAAGGAATATTTTGTCATTGATCTAACGACAAGACATGGCACCAGAATCAAGAGACCCGCAGCTCTTCTGTGATTTCTGATGGAACAAGGACATAATGTCACAATCTAATCTGTGGCGTCATCTAAGCCCCAGACACCATCGTGGAGCCTCTGGCTCCTGTTCATCTTGCACAGTAAGCTTCAGTCCTAAGCCCAGCCTGGCTTACTGGGTGTCAGGTGACTAAAAGACCCAACCACAAGTGTCAGCTCCACCCCCACCCTAACCGGATTCCCTGCTCCCACTTACCTACTCCCTGCAAGAGTACAACAGGACCTGCTTCCCTCACAGGTGTTTTTCTCTCTTACTCTCTCCCTTTGGCCTATCGGGTTTTCCCCACCTGACAATACACCTCTGGTGTGTTTTGTGGGGGCCTTACACAAAAGCCTCAACCATTTTAGGTTTTTGCCTTAAAGTAAATACCCTTTACCCTGGCCTTCTTTCAAGAGACCAGTTCAGTCTCACACCATGTGTTGTTCCCCACCCGACCCCCCACATTCCTTTCCAGACTTGAAAGCCTTCAGAAAAACTTAAAATTCTGTGTGGAGAAACTCATCTCCATCCAATGCCCACCCCCACCCCTTAGCCCACCCTAAGATATAGACGGCCCAGCCGCCTTTGGTCTGTGTGCATGCTGGCAGTTACCCACCTCTGCAAATAAATTGTTTGGACTATGAGTTTATATACAGTGTCCTCTGTTCTGTGCCCTTTTCCTTGCAATCCTTTTTCTTACAATTGTACCATACCAGCACCCCCTTCCTTGTAACCCTTTATAAGCCCCAAAACTCATCCTGCAGAATGGTAGTCTTTATATATATATATATATATATATATATATATATATATGTATATATGATTCTTTATATATTTTAATACACTTCATCAATAGTTTGCCTAGGATTTTAAGTAAGATTCAATAATAGTTTCTCTTAAAATTTCTCTCATTTTTGATATTTGGACATGGAGCTATAAAAATTTA
Organism: Lepus europaeus; assembly: GCF_033115175.1. Taxonomy (NCBI): domain Eukaryota; kingdom Metazoa; phylum Chordata; class Mammalia; order Lagomorpha; family Leporidae; genus Lepus; species Lepus europaeus. The sequence continues at coordinate 64,191,019 of NC_084838.1, read as the reverse complement.
GCAAGAATTTTATTTAATGCTTATATTCCTTTTATTTTATTTGACAGGCAGAGTTAGACAGTGAGAGAGACAAAGAGAAAGGTCTTCCTTTCGCTGGTTCACTACTCAAATGGCTGCAATGACGGGAGCTGCTCTTATCCTAAACCAGGAGCCAGGTACTTCCTCCTGGTCTCCCATCCAGGTGCAGGGCCCAAGCACTTGGGCCATCCTCCACTGCCTTCCCAGGCCACAGCAGAGAGCTGGACTGGAAGAGGAGCAACCAGGACAGAATCCGGCACCACCGGGACTAGAACCTGGGGTGCAGGTGCCACAGACGAAGGATTAGCCAAGTGAGCCGCAGCACTGGCCTCATTCCTTTTATTTATTTAGTACTTCAGCAAAGTCATGGCTCCCTATGAATTCATTGTGGTTTTCTTTTTTTAATAAATATTTATTTATGAACATACTTCTAAATATTGACTGATTTTTTTCAAGATTTCTACTTGGGTTTTAAGTTATATAAATTTCATGTATTTCATATATACATATTTAGGGACACAGTGATGCTTGTAACCCTACCCTCCCTCCCACCCACACTCCCACCCATCTTCCTCCTCCCTTTTCTATTCCTACTCTTAATTTTTTTCTTTCTTTCTTTATTTGAAAGGCAGAGTTACAGAGAGGCAGAGGCAGAGGCAGAGAGAGGAAGGTCTTCCATCTGCTGGTTCAACTCCTCAGATGGCTGCAATGGCTGGAGTTACGCTGATCTGAAGCCAAGGAGCCAGGAGCTTCTTCCAGCTCTCCCATGTGGATGCAGGGGCCCAAATATTTGGGCCATATTCTACTGCTTTCCCAGGCCATTGCAGAGATGATTTTAAGTGGAAATCTCGCCACTAAAAGATGCCAACCCTGAAGAACAACGCTAATGTTAATTTCTTCTCAGAATTTGAATTAATATGTATAATTTTGTTCTTTTGATAAGCTGCTCATTTAGTGCATTGTCATGATAATTACTTTAAGTAGCTTATATTTGCCCCCTGAAGGTTTTAGTCCATAAAATTACAATACCAATTTCTATTTCCAAAAACTTATTTATATTGAAAACAATAATCTGAGAATAATGTTAAGCCATTAGAACTCCTTAGTAACTATAGACAAATAAAATGCAGACACGAGAACTATAGTTAAATTTATTTTAGATGGAAAAACTGTTTTTTAAAAAATACTAACTGGAAACTAAAATTAATATTGTCTTCTCTAACAATAATGAAAGGAAGAGTGTGTTGTTGTATATATCACTATAGAAGTAATGGATATGACCTCATTTAAATAAAGTTTTCCATACTAATTATTCATTAGAATCACCTAGAGTGTTCAAGGCAGGACAATGCATGGACCACACCCAAGACCAAATAAAAATAAATTGGTGAGCCCATAGTCAGCCATTTTAGAAATCTTTCCAGGGGTTATAATGTGGAAAAGATGTTTGATTACTGATGTAAATCATTACTCTCCCCCAAACACTAGCTCTTCAATTTGCTTTGTATCATGGGAGCTTTTGAAAATCAGATGATAGTTATTGGTCCTTCTGCACCTGGCAAAATGTGTTCATACACACAGGCACTCACCCACAGAGTCCTAGACATATTCTTATATTCACACATAGGTAGCTTTACATCCAACTTAAAGGCATTCCCCAAATTCTTGAAGCCCATTTTGAGAAAACTTTCTTTCAAAACAACAAAGGAAGAGTTTCAAGAGGGAGAGAAGCCATTGCCCTTTCAATGCATCAGGTAGCATCACCTTGCTCATTGCTTCCCTGTTTAAAAATCTCTAGTGCTAATGACAATTATGTATGGCTGCAACTTAATTTTTTTTCTATTGCTCACATTCTGACAACAAATGGAAATCGACTTGTGCATCGCTTATCTGACCATGAGTAATTTGCTTCCCCTCTCCGAGTCTGTTTGCCTATCTGATAACCAAATAAATTGATAAAACATAGGATAACAATTTGAAAAAAAAACATATCACACTGTCAAAGTAATAAATATTGGTGCCAATATTACAGTTGTTTTATTATATTCTGTTAGTATCATATCTTTGTGGTCTTAACTAAATTTCCCATTTAGTATTTTCCTTTTCAGAAAATAATTACATTAGAAAAGCGAAGGAGAATAAATAAACTATAAAAAAAAACAATGTTGATGATAGCCAATGCTATCTCTTTTTTAATTTAATTATTGTTTGCGTAACAAAGTTAAAATACAGAGAAAATATTAGAATATGGTTTGGGCTTCCGTTTTAAAGTCTCACTCTGTTAAGGAAAAATACTACAGGAGCTACTGAATGGAAAAGGAAAGTGAAGCGTTGTGTTGCTGACTCATGCCAGCTTTTGGTTCCCATTGCCCCTTCAATAAAACACATTCTACATAAAACGAGACACTATTTTGTTGGTTCGTTAAATTTCACTTTCATTCATATTTTCCATACTAAATATGAGTATTGTTTCCTGATTAAACCAATAAACTGCCCTCATTCTGAATTCAGATTTCAGTATCTCGGCCCCTTTTCCATGTGATTGTTGAAAAGGCATGTTATATTCTGTAACACATTTCTTTCAAAATGCCTGCATTTGATAGCTTTTTGTTACTTTAAGTAAATACCTGAGACAAGTTACTTGTGACTGAAGAAGACTTATTTTGGCTCACAATTTAGAGGCTCACAGTTGAGACTGGGCATTCCCATTAGTCTGGCATCTGATGGAGGGTGCCAATGGGAGATCATGAGCAGAGGAATAAAGTGAAGCTCCTAAAGTAAAGCAAGCACTAGGTTGTAATAAACTTAAATAATCAACTCTCCTAGAAAAAAACTACCTTCCAAGGGCTCTCCCCTAGGGACCTAAAGACCTCTCCCACTGCCCCATCCAATAGATGCCCTAATCAGACCAAATATCCATCCATAATCCATTAATCATTAATATGAATCTAATAATCAGTAGCATAAGACTTTAGGGACCAAGCTCCCAACAAATGAGCCTTTGGAAGACACCCAAACTATAATACAAACTGCAACAATGCCTTAACCCAGATTTTTACTTCTCTGTCTCACCACCAAGGACTACATGCAACTTTTAAACTAATCTAACACTTCTAACTGCAAAAAACACCTTGAAACTGAAACTGACAAAGTGAATCACATTCCTCTCTTAATTAAGTTCTACAGAGGCAGAGATGCTCATATGTGTGATTTATATATATATACACAAACACAGCTGGGCTCAAGCCTGATTTTCCTACATGCTGCTAGCTTGACTTAAAATTTCACTGACTTCCAAATCTCCATGGCCTTGATGTTCTTGGAATATGGAAAGGGTTTTTGTTACATTCTTGTTAAAGGCATTACATTTCCAGGACGTGTATTTATTTATTAATTATAGATCTGCTTATGAATATATGATATACTTTGAAGGGACGAGTAGCTTACTACAGCCCAGTTTTCATGCAGAGGCAGCAACCTACTCTATGCAAGTCAACCATTATCTCATTGCGTTTCATCCTCACAATCATCATATAAAACAGGTGTAATTGACCTCCCTTCTACAGATGAGCAGCCTTTGTCTGAAAGGGGTTAAGTACCTTACTCAAGATCATGCAATGAGTAGACAGCAGAGGTGAAATCTGATTCCTCTTCTGCTGAAGTTCTCTATGCTAGTATTTAGTTATAACATACTGCCTCTTTTAGTTTAAGAGCATCAACGAGTTCACATTCTTTCCTATACTTAACAAGTTAAAACTGAAAATACCAGCACTTGGATAAATCATGGTACTGCAAAGGAGACTAGAATAAGAAAGATTCAAAATTACATTTGTACTGTAATGTAATTACAAATGTGAACTAGAAATAAAAATGCCAAATGAGAAACTCTGTTATATTTAATTCCTATAAATGTCTCTATAATTTCTCGTGTCTGCTCCCTGCATTTAGATGAAGCTTGAAAACATCACTTATTTCTGTATTTTATACATAAAAATCAAATTGTATTGGTATATTTTAATATATTTAAATTATTACAAAAACATTTTACTATAAAATTCTAAGCAGGCCAAAAAGACTCATGGGTAATACAATAAATTAATTGTGATTAAACTTGAATTATAAACAAGACCAAAACAAACAAATAAAAGCAAATAATATATATATATATATATATATATATACTTATATATTGGCATGAGTTTTCATTTCAGTTAAAGGTTATATATAAACAATGTAAAGCTCTAGATTATAAATCAATGGAAATAACCAAATCAATGCTGATCATTTTGGCCTAAAGTATCTGAAGTGAGTACATACATGAAGTAGATTAATGATATTTACAAGAAGTTAGAGACTAGACTTATTATTTTAAGCATGTTCTCATTGAGTTTTCACCTGAGTGATTCTATCAACCAGCAAAGATTTCATTTTGTGACACTAAACTAAATAAGAATCAAATGAGTGAATATCTCAAAACATATATTTTACAACCTGTGTAAAAAGATTAAGACTAATATTTTCCTTTCTAAAAATTTGAAATCGATTTATGAAATGAATTCATAGATTTATTAAGTATTTATTGGGTCATATTTTCCTGGCTCTTTCTCTATCTTACAGAACATTTTCATTGTCAAGTACTATTATAGTAGCCTACTAATATTACCTTGGCTATAAAACTTGTACACAACATTAACTGTGATGTGTTCTTTGCAGACTAGATGTGATATGGCATGGGTGTATAAAGGCGTATTCTACATAATTTAAGTATAAACATGCCTTTTAATATATTGACTTTTGTATATTCAATAATCAAGAAAAAAGTTATCTATGACCTAACTAAGCACAAAATTGCAGCCCACTTTGGTTCAGATTTCTTTCTTGCATGACTCATGTCCTGTGGATTTGGAACAGAATCCTTATGCCAAGAAAAAGGTATTGGAAAAGTGCCAATTCTCAGTGAAGACTTAGGGGAAAATGATGATAGCAGCGAGCTAGTAAAAAACATTTTTATTTGTCTTAAACTTTGCTTCACAGGGCAGTGGATCAGAGTTCTAGTGTTAGCTTTCTGAATTTGAATATCGACTGTTTCATTTATTAGCTGTGAGACCTCAGGAAAGTCGATTACCCGCTCTGTGATTCAGTTCACTTACTGAGAGAATTGAGATGATAATGACACCTACATCCGAAATTGTTGTGAGAACTAGGTTATCTAATAGAGGGGGTTTAAAAAGTGTCTTCCATATGTTAAGTGCATAACAATTGTGTTCATATGTTGGAATTAATTGTGATAAAAATACAGAACGGTGAAATTGTAACTTCCCCTTAACAGAAAAAAAAAAACATCTGTAGGCTAGCTAGAAGCCTATTTCTAGCCTCAGGGAACACCACTTTCTCAGGGCTTAGATTATAGCCTGAACCACACAGTGTACTGTCTGTCGTTGTCCCTTGAAGGAGTGAATCATTCACTGGTCAATTTTCAGTTTCTCTGGCTTGACTCAACTGCACATCAGCATTCAATCTAATTTTTCCTTTTTTTCTTTAATCTGCTTCCTCCTGCTTTTAACTCTCAAGGATACCTCCGGATTCTAGAAAATTTCAAAAATATTTTGGATATCACAGTCAATATTTTTAATTTGGAAAATCCTCTATAAACCCAAAGAATCTTTTGTGATCAACACTGTCAAAATACCCATCACTGAGGAATATGAATTGGGTAATATTTATTTGATATTATAGCACTAGAATATCTATTTAGTTTAATCTTCACAATATCTTTCAATGATATAGATTCTAGAAACCTTTAAAGCAGAGGTAAAGGCACAAAATGTAAGGGTCAAAACCCAAGTTTTCACTTGTCTAATAATGCTCCAAAGAATCAATTAACCTTCATATCTACGCAGTTAGTGTTCAGTATTAACAGCTATACTAAGATATCAGATAAAGACTACCATGCTTGGATATATCTTTACTTCAAAAAAATGCTACTTTGTACAAAAATATATTGAAACAAACTGAAGAAGTTAATGGTGAATTTCAGAGTTTATCACATAGAAATGGAGTTGAGAAAGTAGACTGGAAACTTTTCCAGATTTTGTAATTCAATATAACTATGATTTGAATTTTTACTTTCAAGTTAATCTATATATAAGCATACCTCAAAAAATTTGTTGAGGGGCTGGTGCTGTGGCATAGAAGGTAGAGCTGCCACCTGTGATTCTGGGATCCCATATGGATGCTGATTCAAGTCTTGGCTGCTCCACTTCTGATCCAGCTCCCAGCTAATGTGCCTGGCAAAGCAGTTGGAAAATGGTCCAATTATTTGGGACCCTGCACCCACATGGGGGACATGGATGAAGCTCCTGGATCCTGGCTTTGGATCTTCTCAGCTGTGGCAGTTGTAACCATTTGGAGAGTGAATTTGAGGAGTGAACAAGCAGATGGAAAATCAATCTCTTTCTCTCTCTCAACTCTGACTTTCAAATAGATAAACAAATCTTTTAAAAAACTGTTGAAAGTTGGCCGGCGCCGTAGCTTAACAGGCTAATCCTCCGCCTTGCAGCGCTGGCACACCGAGTTCTAGTCCCGGTTGGGGCGTCGGATTCTCTCCCGGTTGCCCCTCTTCCAGGCCAGCTCTCTGCTGTGGCCCGGGAAGGCAGAGGAGGATGGCCCAAGTCCTTGGGCCCTGCACCCGCATGGGAGACCAGGAGAAGTGCCTGGCTCCTGGCTTCGGATCAACGAGATGTGCCGGCCGCACGTGGTGGCTACTGGAGGGTGAACCAACGGCCAAAAGGAAGACCTTTCTCTCTATCTCTCTCTCTCACTATCCACTCTGCCTGTCCAAAAAAAAAAAAAAAAAAAAAAAAAAAACTGTTGAAAGCTGAAATTAAAATATAAATATATTTTGTTGCCAAAAATCTGTTTATGAACTGTTTTTTCATAATACCCATACAAAATTTCCAAGAATTTTTGAATACTTCTAGTATACCTAAATTTGAAAATATTTAGCAGTAAAATGTGTACACCCAGGACCCACATTTCAGGTACAAATATCAATGTCCAACAAAAGGAACCAGGATTCCTGGGAATAATAGCTGATTCTTAGAGTGGGGAAGGAAATAAAGGATTCTAGAGACTCTTGATGTGCCAAAAAATACTAAATTGTTAAAATGAAAGCCATAATAGGAATGTATTATTAGGGTTTGTCAAAGAGCACATGAGCTAACGGAAACAGTTCTTCATGGACATAGCTGGGGCAAATAGAACAATAAAACAAAGTAGAATTGGATCAGTAATGCAAAGGATAAATTAAGTGCTCGTGATTTCAAATTGATTAAATAAATTTTTAATAACTTAATAGATTTGGTGAGAAGAAATACATTTTCCATACAGAATAATTCTATATAATGTATATACATTATCTTCCTAAAGAAAGGGAACATTTCTCCTCACATATCTACTCATGTGTGATGTGTGCATAGTGACTTCCTTCCAAAGAAAAAAGTGTGGAAATGGTGGTGGGGAGTTACTTTGCAGTAAAGAAACTTACAAACACTGCTGTAGAGAGTGATTAGGGTCAACCCCAGCATTCATAAATCATGTTGATAGTATATATTTTCACTATGATATGATAAAAATGACACTTTGCCTCATCAACTGCCTCCTCACAACTCATAACCCTAGTCTAATCATGAGAAAAACATGAGACTGCATTCTATAATATACCTCACAAGCTCTCTGAAAAAATTCTGAGTCATGATAAACGGAAAGTCTGAGAAGCCGTCACAGCCAAAGGAAGCCTGAGGAATTGACACGTAAATGAATGAGTTTACAGGGTGACATCCTGGAACTGGAAAGGAACATTAGGCAAAACTGAAGAGAAACTCTTCTTCTAACATCTATTTCTTACCGATTCTACTTTCAAATTAGTTTGATATAATTTGGTGGACAATACTTTGGGTCTTTTCTGGAAATATTGTCTAAGTGTTTCTGAGAAGTCGTGTACTACAGTGAATTGTGAATCAGTGGATTTTTTTCCTTTTCTTTTTTGCTGTGGAACAAACATTGGGTAAGTCATAATCTCCCCCCTCCCCTCAACACACTTCTAGATCTCAACACCTTGGTGTCAACTTGACCTGAGCTTTGCTTACCCCAGATGCACACAAAAGGAGTCCCACTAAAAGATATGAGGATTAAGCCTGGCTACGATCTATTTTTATGGGGATTGTGGAGCCTCTGGAAAAGTCATCACCAGGCAAGAAGGGGTCCAGGCACACAGAAGGCTGAGAAAACAATGTATCAAAGTCTGTCAAGAGAGAGAAGAGGAGCAGGCAATTGAACAATGCTGTTAATTATCCCATTACTTCTTGCCAAATCTTTACCAATGTGTGCTTAGTTATGAGGGAATGGAGGTGCTAGAAATACAGATGTAGTTGGTGCTGAGGCTCAATAGGCTAATCCTCCACCTGTGGCGCCGGCACCCCGGGTTCTAGTCCCAGTCGGGGCACCGGATTCTGTCCTGGTTGCTCCTCATCCAGTCCAGCTCTCTGCTGTGGCCCGGGAGTGCAATGGAGGATGGCCCAAGTGCTTGGGCCCTGCGCCTGCATGGGAGACCAGGAGGAAGCATCTGGCTCCTGGATTTGGATAGGCGCAGCGCACCGGCCGTAGCGGCCATTTGGGAGATAAACCAACGGAAGGAAGACCTTTCTCCTTTCTCTCTACCTCTCGCTCTCACTAACTCTGCCTGTAAAAAAAAAAAAAAACAAAAAACAAAAAAAAAAAAAACAGATGTAGTTATTTCACTAAAATTTCTCAAAGTAAAGTCTGTCTAGGGACTCCTCGAACAGCACAGTTAAGGAAATAGGATCCTTTATATGGATGGAGAGTATAATATGCTTGTTTTCATTATCATGTCAAAGGTCCCAGTTCTGTTGTATTGGCACACCAGGGTCCTTTCATCCAATAAGGCACAGAATGGCACTGACTCACTGTGAGGTTGGCAACTCCCAGAGATGGCTTTGCAGGGGATGCACAGACACCAGGGTTTCATGTTTTGAATTCCACTGTGTTAGCCCCACAAAGACGGTTTTAGAGAAGGGTGGTGCCTTTCCCTAAGTTTGAAACAAATAAGGGATGAAATGTATTCTGATGTGCTGTAATTTTAGACAGAGAGACTCAGGGGAACAATATTTGTTATTATTATGTTGTATTGTGGAAGTTCATAGAGAAATAGGCAACAAGAAGGGATTTCTGAGTAATTAATTACTAAAATTGAAGTGCATAAAATTTGAAGAACTCCCATATCAGAAACAATGGAGTTACCCCTGTAGAAGCGAGATATGCTCTCCATCTTAGGCTCTTAATGTTGGTTCTCTCCCCTGTACAAAATGAGTCCCAAGAGTATTCTCAACAAAACATAAGAACTCTGAAGAAAAGAGATGAAAGAGTACCCAACTGAATAACAGCTAAGGATCTACCAACCTGTAAATATTTATTGGCTCTATTCCACAGAGGAGTCATTATAGGAACATTATTGCTGATTCTTGAGATTGTGAGGAAACAAGAAAATTAGACACTTTAGGAGCTGTTGAAATGATAACCTGGCTACTTGAGTAAGGTCACACAGCTTTTACATCCCCAAACCTATGGAGAAATATTAATAGTCTGAACCTTGAGCCCTTTGCCAAGTCTGTATCCCAAGACTCCCAAGTTAACTCTGTGTCAGTCACACACACAAAAATTGCTTGTCTGAAAATCCTTTACTGCATGACCAAGATGAAAAGGAATTAGAAGAGAAATAGGAAATACAGACTGCTTCTACTGCAGACAGACTACTCCATTTGTGTCACCCATGGATCTCACCCCTGGCTAGAAGTGTCAGGAAAAAAAAGGCATTGATGCAGCTTAGTCTGGGAGTGAGACTTTTAAAAAAGAAAAGTTTGGGAGAGAAAGCATTTTGCAACTGAATTGCTGGCAGTCCAAGGAAGAGATAAGATATCAAGGGCTCTGAGGGTACTTCAAATGTAAACCCCAATAAAGGAAAAATAAATACAGAAATGAGTGATAAGGTCTGGATTTTTTCTAAGGTAAACTGTGACAGTGGATTACTTGTCAATCATTGAGTGTCATGGGTCAATCAGATAGGAAGTCCATTGAGCTTGAAAACATTTGAATTAAATTGACAGCCTTTTCACTATAAGCAGAGTGAACAAAATTTACTCAGTTCCCTCACTTAAATAAGTTCAGAAGATGCTGAAATCACATGATTTATCCCTCAGTATTCAGTCAAGCAACTCAGTGGTATTCAGTTTCCCAGTGTCCTTCCAACTTTTTGACACACATAGACACTCAGAGGAGTTTGAGGAATCATATGAACAGTTTAGAAAACTGCATGGGGCATCATTAGTGTGAATTAACTAGTAAAGCATACACTTGGATTGTTCAGTTGGTGATATGATCCCACACGGACAGGTGGTATGAATAGTTTGTATCATCCACTAGAGTAGAGGACCATTTGCAGAAGTTTATTGGAGAAATGCATTCTTTAATTTGACCTTTGACACTTAAATATTTTGCAAATTGATTAAATTTTAAAGAGTAAATATTTAGGCATATGGATATGATAAAATAACTATTTTCTAAATAGCATTTATTTATTTGAGAGTGTAAGGAGGAGAGAGAGAGAGAAAGAATGATAGAGCACCCATTCCACTGGGTATTTCCTACATGATCTTATTGCCCAGCACTGGGCTGGGCCCAAGTTTGGAGCCAGGAACTCAATCCTAGTCTCCCACTTGGGTGGTAGAAATCTAATTACTTGAGCTATCCCACTACCTTGCAGGATCTCCATTAGCAGGAAGCTGGAGTCAGGAGTCGGAAATGGCTTTAAACCTAGGAACTCTGAAGGCAAGCTGAAGTAGGATTTTCTTTTTTTTTAAGATTTATTTAATGGGGCCAGCTATGTGGTGCAGTGGGTTAATCCTCCACCTGTGGCACCAACATCCCATATGGGTGTCGATTCTAGTCCTGCCTGCTCCTTTTCTAATCCAGCTCTCTGCTATGGCCTGGGAAAGCAGTAGAAGATGACCCAAGTCCTTGGGCCCGTGTACCCACATGGGAGATCAGGAGGAGGCTCCTGGCTCCTGGCTTCAGATCAGCGCAGCTCTGGCCGTTGCAGCCATTTGGGGAGTGAACCAATGGAAGGAAGACCTTTGTCTCTCTCTCTCTTCCTCTCACTGTCTGTAACTCTACCTTTCAAATAAATAAATAAAAACAATCTTTAAAAAAAGATTTATTTATTGATTTGAAAGTCAGAGATACAGAGAGGGGAGGGACAGAGGGAGAGATCTTCCATCCGCTGGTTCACTCTCCACATGGCAGCATACGCCAGTGCTGGGGCAGAGTGAAACCAGGAGCCAGGACATTCACCTGGTCTCCTATGTGGGTGGCAGGAGTTCAAACACTTAGTTCATCCTCTGTTCCCTTTCCCTCTGTTGCCAGCATTGCAGGAGCAGCTTTACTTGCTATGCCACAACAGCAGCTCTGGATATGGGTGTTTAAACGAATGTCACAACAGTGCCCTTAGATGTGTTATCTTTACAAGTTGGATAATACACCCTTTTTTTTTTTCACCCTTTTTTTCCCAGGAATTTTAATTCAGTAGCTAGTGTCTTTGACTTTCAAGAATCAGCTCTTCCAAATGTGTGCTCCTGTCCCCTGTGGGGAGTACTTTGCATATCTATATATAGAATAGAGGATCAGTTATTTCTTTGCAGTGGTCATTTGTGTTCTGATTTCCAAAATTTACAAAAATCTTTTATAAAACAATGAAAAATATAACTTGAAAAAGTACGTAATTGAAAATCCAAATTAAAATATTCAGAGTTTGCTTTCACGTGGTGCAGAAAAAAAAAAAAAACTTTTTTCATTTGTAAGTATAAAGACTTTAGTATGATATTTTCCTTAAAGTCAATTAACTAATGAAAATAATTACTTCACTTGACATGTATAATCCATAATTTTGAGTTGTCCTCTGTTTAAAAAAATGACTCTTTATCTAGCACCATAACAGAATCAGATTATCTTCAGTGTTATAGGGCTTTCAGCCTATAGTACTTGTTTACTTACAAGATTTCCCAGGAATCATGCAACTTGTATTGTTTACTTAAATAAAAAATAAAAAAAAAATTCTACGCCACAAAATCAGTATCTAAATAGATTCAAGTAAGTGATCATTTTAAAAAGATACTTAAAGGAAAAGTAAATTTTATCTTGTGAACTAAGAATTATTTTATTTTATTTTTTTAAAGATTTATTTATTTATTTGAAAGGCAGAGTTAGAGAGTCAGAGGCAGCGAGAGGGAGAGAGAGAAAGGTCTTCCATCCGCTGGTTCACTCCCCAGATGGCTGCAATGGCTAGAGATGAGCGGATCTGAAATAGGAGCCAGGAGCTTCTTCCAGGTCTCCCACGCAGGTGCCGGGCCCAAGATATAGGGTGATCCCCCATTGCTGTCTCAGGCCATAACAGAGAGCTGGATGGAAAATGAAGCAGCCGGGACTGGAGCCGGTGCCCATGTAGGATGCCGGCACTGCAGGTGGCAGCTTTATACTACGCCACAGCACTGGCCTGAAGAATCATTTTAGTATCATTAATATGTTAAATATATGATCATTGGCCAGAGCTGTGGCTCACTTGGCTAATCCTCCGCCTGTGGCGCCAGCACTCCGGGTTCTAGTCCTGGTTGAGGTGATGGATTCTGTCCTAGTTGCTCCTCTTCCTGTCCAGCTCTCTGCTGTGGCCTGGGAAGGCAGTGGAGGATGGCCCAGGTGCTTGGGCCCTGCGCCTGCATGGGAGACCAGGAGGAAGCACCTGGCTCCTGGCTTTGGATCAGCGTGGTGCACCGGCCTCAGCGGCCATTTGTGGGGTGAACCAATGGAAAAGGAGGACTTTTCTCTCTGTCTCTCTCTCTCACTGTCTAACTCTGCCTGTCAAAAAAAAAATTATATATATGATCATATTCTCAGTTTTTCATTTGAGCACTAAGCATAGCCCTTTAAAAAATAACTACATTAAAATTGAAGATATGTGATATATAGCATATCTATAAGACATACTAGTTGAATAGAAATTTATATTCTCTTTAAGTACAGGATTATTTTACACAATGAATAAGCAGATTTCAGGAATATGAACTTAAAATAAAATTATGTAAAACGTTATCTTCTCCAATATAAAATATAAATGTTAGGAATTTTCTCTGTGTACAAGTTGGAAGTAACAAATTACAAAATGTGACACATGATGACATAAGAAATGAGAGGATAATTTTTTCTGAAATAGCTAATTCTGCTGGTCACATTTTCTGTAGCCCAATCTGATGAACATCTTGGACAGACATCTATATAATACTTTTGGCTTTCTTTCAGATTAATAGAGGACTTCTAAACTCCAATTATAGAGAAAAAAATGACAGGGGGAGGCATGGAGCCAGGTAGATCTATTTTTCTTATGGTAAATTAGGCCTTTTCCTAGAAATTCTCTGCTTTCTCTGTGGACACATCATGTCATTTCTATGGACAGCTGTATCAGAATCATTCCCAAGTCTAAAGAAGCCTTATAAAGAGAATATTTAGGTTCTTAAGCTTCTATACTTGAGGAGATTACACGTGGGGGATAGTTGCTGAACTACTAAGTGTCCATGGTACTGTGTTCTTAAAGTGTGGAGATAAATATTTGATATTTTTTATTTTCTCTACTGGACTGAAAATCTCCTGAGGATGGTCTTTTATCATTTTATTAACATGTTTACAGAGGGAGTGATTTAATACATGAAAACAAACACTGTTGACTGAATGAATCTTGACATCTTGAGAACATATTTGTGAAGATACATATGAGGGTACTGAAATATGTTGTTTTTCAGAAGAGAAAGGGAGGAATCAGAGTGAATAAAATATTGGAATGGGAGCTGGCATTGCGGCACAGGGGTAAAGTTGCCAACTGTGGTGCCAGCCTCTTGTATTAGTGCTGGTTCTAGTATTGGCTGCTCCACTTCCAATCCAGTTCCCTGCTAATGTGCCTGGGAAAGATGTGGGAGATGGCCCAAATGTTTGGGCCCCTGCACTCACTTGGGAGATCTGGAAGAAGCTCCTGACTCCTGGCTTTGATTTGGTCCAGCCCCAGACGTTGTGGCCATTTGGGGAGTGAACCAACTGTTGGACGATCTCTCTCTCTCTCTCTCTCTTTCTTAGACTGTCTCTTTCTGTCTCTGCGTAACTCTGCCTTTCAAATAAATAAGCAAATCTTTAATAACAAAAACAACAAAAAAACCAATAAAACCTTAAGAGATACCTTGGTAAGTTAATAATGACTAAACAATTGCAAGGTAAGGTTATGACTTTTTGTTATCCATAAGAAGAATATATAAAGGAGAAGAAAATGGGATATCAAAAGACTGTAATGAGAATAAAAACTTGGAGAATTTAATGCAAATCCCCAAAGAAAGAGTAATGAACAACAGTCTATTCTCTGAAGGTAGTCTTGGAGATTGTGTATGAAAAAAAAAAACACATTAATACTTTTGATAGTGAATTTAGAGTGGTTTCTAAAGCCCCGGCAGTTTCTTTCAGCTGCAGGTCTGATGTATTAGGAACTTCTGGAGGATATTGAGTTAGGGGAAGGTTACTTCCCAACAAATTAATATTGTGAGATGTCTAGTTCTTCATTTTTTAGCCATGGTCAACCAAAGTTAACTTAGCTTTGGGAATAGTGTCTAAAATCAATCAAGATTCTGAGATTAATTTTGATAGATCATAAATATAGACTTTTAAAAAAATTCATTTCATTTTCACTTATATCTATGTTTCTATCTGAACCTGTGGTACAAATCGTGTAATACAGGTCAACAACATTATAAATTTAATTATCTAATTCAATACTTATATTGTACTATGTCACATATTTGTTAAAATTTCTGAAAGTAGAAAATATTGGAGGATAAGATGCAGCTTTCTTCCTATTAAAATTTAAAAAATAGGAAATAATTGCTCTACAGATGTAAAATGACCTCATTTTTTGTATTATATTAGCATTCTACAAATCATTTCTATCTCTATAGCTGTAAAATAATTAACAACAGGGGCCACTGTTGTGGTGTAGTGGATTAAGCAACTGCTTGCTATGCATAGTGCCATTAGAGTCTCAGTTGCTCTGCTTCCAGGCCAGCTTTCTGCTAGTGCACCTGGGAAGCCAGTGGAAGATAACCCAAGTAGTTGTGGCCCTGTTGCCCATCTGGCAGATCAGAATGGAATTCCTGGTTCCCTGGCTTTGACCTGGCCCAGAACTGTTTTTTTTTTTTGTTTTTGTTTTTTTGCAGTAATTTGAGGAGTGAACCAGTAGATGAACGCTCTCTTTCTGTCCTTCCCTCTCTCTATATCTGTTGTTCTGTCTTTCAGATAGGTCTTATGACAGAAAGAAACAAGCTTTTAAACAATAATTAACAACAAAGGCAGAGATAACGATTGGTGGAATTCATCAGGACACTCACTATCCAAATCTCACAATTTTTCTTTATATTTCTAAGGAATTTATGTTTAAATGTTGATATGAAGTAGAAAGTAACAGGAAGTTATGAAAGAATAAAGAAGAGACCTTAATTTTGATACATGAGTAGACTAGGGACTTCTTAGTGGATGTGCTATCTAACTTAAAAACACAAAGTAAATTAGCCTGGCTCAAATAGAATAGGAGGATGGAGGGATGCTGTTCATAATAGTTAAGTACAGAGGGTAGTAGAAAACTTGTGCTAATGAACTGATCCATATCTCTTTAGGACTCATGTTGTCAGAACACTTTGTTGACACATGTTTGTTTCAAGAAATTAAAGTACAGAAGACATCCATGTGTTAAGTCACTGATCTGCTTTATTGGAAGGTACTTGCCACCCAGTGCTACTTGGCTTTTATGTAACACAGTAATGCGCAAAGATCATATACTTCCACAGGCTCATTTCTACAGAGTCTAATTGCCGAGGTCATCCCTCTCTGTACTGGAGCGCTGAGATATAAGATCAATATAATCATTTTCCAAAACTAAATTTCATTGTTTATACAGTTGGGCATTCATTAGAATAGATATAGAAAAGAAATCTATACTTGTACATTTTTCCTTTTATTATCTTGTTCATTTGGTAACTGTAGCCAAGTACTTAACTCTTCTACTTCTTTAATATTTTGCATGCAAAATATTAGATCTCAGAACCGTTACTGATTTTGAAAGAGATAAACATGCTGTATACTCAGGACAGTGCCTTGTAAATCCTTAAGAAATATTAACTATTTTATTGCCTGTTTGAGTCCACCATCCCCAAAATTATTGCCTTTATCAAATCAAATAAAATAATGGGGTTTTTGTTTTTAATGTATGCCATTCAATGGCTTAAAATTTCTGCATGTTACGAAAATCTGCTTCAGATAAGTATAAGAATTGACTCTAGCCTGATGTGGAATCTTATGACCTGACTATTGATGTGGGCTTGCATTATAATTATCTGAATTCCACAGAGTTGTAGCATAAGATAACCAGGTAATTGAGAGTTCATAAATTGAAGGAATAGTCCAAAATTGACTCTTCAAAGAAGAGAGGGAGATAAGAATCTGATCTGAAATCAACAAATCAGACATCAGAGATTTGAAATGTATGTGGGAAGACAAGCACTTTCTGATTATGGAGCTCCAGGCTTGATGTTTTAGAAACATTCTTATTGCTACTATTAGTACTCAATCAATTTTATTCAGATATCTTTGTTAATTTCACAGACTTCCTTTGTTTTGAATGTAAATTTAAAAACACAGCATCTTGCTTTCTAAGAGTTCTAAGATTTCCTATTTTCATCTGGAACAATGCAATATTGGAGCATTTTCTTTTCTTTATCTCTGATCAATATTTCTGCCCAATTTTATTTCATTCCTGCAGATCCATTCATATGGGAAACTTTTCTGATAGGGCTTATTATCAATTTTGAAATTTCATAGCTCTCGCCCTTTAGGCATTACCATCCTGCACTTTCACTTGTCTGCTAGTCAAGTGGGGAATGTTTCAGCTGCTCATCACATGGACAGGCATCTCTTTCACTATCTTGTGAATAGCTTCTGGATAATGTGGATCTATCTGGTGCTCCATTGCTTCTCATTATTTTCAGTTGCTGATAAGATGCAGATTTTGACAGTTTTGAGTTTTGGGTTTGTAGTATTCCTGCCACATATTTTAGTTACAAACATTTTAGATGTATTTTTTGCTTAGCCAATGAGTCTTGTGGGAGCATTTGGAAAGATCCAAAATTATGCCTTCATCTTTCTGTATTTCTACATACATCTTTTCACATATGTTTATTGCTGGAGCACTTATCTAATTAACATAACGTTAAACATGAATAGAAAAAGGGAAAGAATAATTAATTCTATTTGTCCTATATGTTCTGGTTTTAATTTACAAATGACGTAGGTATCTCATAGAAAGCAAGTAAGAATTATTATTTTTAATTTAATTTTCAGGAACCCTTGAAATGGACTAGATCTGTAAATTTTTAGTGAAACGAAATGAACGGAGGTCAGTGTTTGGCACAGTGGTTAAGAAGTTTCTTGGGATGCTGACATCCCTTAATGAGGTGCCTGGGTTCAAGTATTGGCTTATGATTCCACCTTCCTGCTAAGTAGGAAGGGAGGTAGCAGTTAATGAATCAAATACCAGGGTCCCTGCCACCCATGTGGGAGAACCAGATTAAATTCTTTGCTCCTAGTTTTGGCCTGACTCAGTCCTGGTTGTTGTGGGCATGTGAGGAGTGAACAACTGGATGGTAAGTCACTGTATCTCTCTGCCTTTCAAGCACATAAAAATAAATAAAATTTTTAAATGGGAAAAATATTTGCTTAAAAAACATTAAGAATGGGAAATCTCACTGTAGCACTGTAAACAGATATCTTTTGTGTTGTAGTAATACATTAATTGAATTGATATTAAATAGAGGCATAATATGTTCCCTTCTGATTATTTTGTAGACACCAACAGAAACAGAAGTACTTTATGAAAACCCTCAATTTTCCTGTTACTATTCGTAATCAACATAATTTTAATCAGAAGTTGATAAATTTCTTTTGGTAGACAATTATATCATATATAACAGGATCTTTGCTGTTTGAAAGAATATATAGTTCCTGGAAGGTTTTTTTTCTCCCACAGCCCGTATCATTATAAACATGTTTCCTAGTAAATTATTTGGTATTTTTGTCTTCATAATAATACTGAATTTCGTAAAACATTTCAAGTATACATACTTTCCTGTCTTAGAAGAAAAATATATTCATTGAAAAAACATTGGAATTGGCATTAGTTTCTGGGAAAGCAATCAAAATGCAATGTATTTTTTATAGACAATGTTTCTTCCTTTAACTTCTGTTATTGCATAGCTACATCAAATTAATCAATAAAATAGCATTGACTTTAATAGTATCTTGACCTCGCTACAAGGAAGTGATGTGCTTGCCAATGCAGAGTGCATTTTAAAAACCTTTTCCCTAATAGGACCTGCTAATTCACATCAATTCTAACTGCTTTGGTACAAGTAGTAGCAAAAGTTAAAGGTTAGATTCTGATGATAGTTGTACAGCCTTCTAATGTATATAATTTGCTACACTATCCACCTAAAAAATAGTTAAGATGGCAAATTTTCTGTTTTGTGTCTTTTACTACCATTTTTAAAAATTGGGGAAAAATTAAATTGCATATTCCATACGTTATAACTCTATTTTTCATATATCCAAATACTCATTTACCTTGCAACTATAACTTTTTTTAAAAATAGAACATGCTGAAAACACATGTTTATGAAAACAAAGATGGAAGATAGGCTTTAATCCAAGAACAATATGCAATCCTAGAAATATTAGGGCAATATAACTAAACTGACAGGAAAATAACTCAACTCTGCTGGTCTGGTAACACTTTCTTTCATGAAATAGATGAATCCTACTCCTGAGAGATATGACAGGAAGCTCTTAGGTATTCCTTCAGTTTCTATCCTTGTTCAAAACACAGATTTGCCATATTTTCAATAAAGACATCTACCCTTTGTGTCTGCAGAGTTCTAATAATGTTTTTTTTTTAAAAAGTATGTGTGTCAATTATCATGTACACTAAACCTGATCTATTTTAAGGACTTTGTCAATAGTGTTTATGTAACTGTGATTTTTGTTACCCCAAATATGGGCTGAGAATATTCTGCGTATGTTGTTTATGTGTAACTGCTTTGTATAAAGCCCATACTTAATTGGTCCATGAAAATTCTCTCATTATACACATTGGGGAACATTGAGTCTCACACTGATGATTTGAGGGTAATGACTAAGGGATCAGTTTACACATCATTTTCTTTCTTCAATACTTATTGGAAATTATCAATGTAATCCTCTTCAAGTCATTAATTTCCCCCTTGGAAACTAAGTTGAGCAAAGAATCACTGATTCTTATAATTAATACACGAAGGATATTTATGATAACTTTCAAGGTAAGAATACTTAAACGTAAGAAATTGTGCAAATAAGGATTATGATTAGGCATAGAAAACTTAGAATTTAAAAGATTTTTCTGTCATTCTATATATTTTATAATTTCTAAAATGATAATACATTTCTGTCAGCATCAAAGAAAAAAATAAATATAAATATGGACTTGAGGATGTAGAAAAGCAATCACTAAAATGACCTAACAAATTTATTTGGCTAGTTGTATATCACAGCATAAAATATTGTCCAAAATGATGCTGTAGTAATATGAACTATTTATTTGTACATTTCTTTAAAGGTTGTAGACACTGATATTTCTGTTAAGATCTTAAAAATTTTATATCTCATGAAGTCTGAAACATACGTACCCACAGAATAGTGTCTTGTTTTAAACATTTAAATAATCATATAAAATCATGTATCATCATTTTTTCCATTCCCCTGTGTATTCCAACTCAATACTTGTTCACTCAGACACAACTTTCACAATCAACTATCTTTGAAATATTTTGTCCATATTTATTTAATCATCACTCTCATGAAAAGTGACATACTAGCTGCAGCAGATGGATGTAGTGCTACCACTTCCCTAAGACAAGTTTACTTCTTTAGGGCTTAAATTTGCAGCGCATCTATTTTTTTTTTTTTTTCTTTTTTGACAGGCAGTGTTAGACAGTGAGAGAGAGAGAGAGAGAGAAAGGTCTTGCTTCCATTGGTTCACCCCCCAAATGGCCACTACGGCCAGCATGCTGCGCCGATCCGAAGCCAGAAGCCAGGTGCTTCCTCCTGGTCTCCCATGCGGGTGCAGGGCCCAAGCACTTGGGGCATCCTCCACCACACTCCCGGGTCACAGCAGAGAGCTGGACTGGAAGAGGGCAACCTGGACAGAATCTGGCTTCCCAAGCGGGACTAGAACCCGATGTGCCGGCGCTGCAGGTGGATGATTAGCCAAGTGAGCCGTGGCGCCTGACAGAAGTGCATCTATTTTAATGACTTGTGTCTAAACATCTGAAACTGGTAATAGATTAGTTTTTGTAGGTTCCTCTTAGGAAACAGAGAATAAAGTAATTCAATACTATTTTCCATAAAATGAAAACTATGGTTTTCAAATGTTGATATTTTTATATTTAAAAATAAAGTGACAAGATTGTTCACTCCTCACATGCCCACAACAACCAGGACTGAGTCAGGCCAGATAATTGAAAACATTTTCTTCTCTTCCTGGTTTAATAATCCACAGTAAATTTGCTCTAATAATACTGAATTTTAAAAAAAAGTTTGTTGGCTTACTTATTTTTTATATTTATTTGAAAGGCAGAGAGACAAAGAATGAAACAGACAGAGATCTTCCACTGCTGTTTTACTACTCAAACACCTGCTAGAGTCTGAGCTGGTGCAGGCCAAGTCCTGAAGCCTGTAACACGATTCAGGTTTCCCACATGGGTGATAGGGACCAAAGACTG
This sequence comes from Lepus europaeus, assembly GCF_033115175.1. Classification (NCBI taxonomy): domain Eukaryota; kingdom Metazoa; phylum Chordata; class Mammalia; order Lagomorpha; family Leporidae; genus Lepus; species Lepus europaeus. The sequence continues at coordinate 64,169,984 of NC_084838.1, read as the reverse complement.
CATCAGTTCTGGTACGTGCAGGAAGCTAGACTTGGAAGAATTGGAAAATGGATCGAAGATACTCTGATATGGGGTGTGGGCTTTCCAGGTGACATAGTAACAGCTATGCCAAATGTCTACTCCAAATTTTTGTTTCTTAGGTGCAGTGAAAATTCTAGATTGCCAATCATGCTTTCTTGAGGTGTTCTTCAGAGCAGTTAATAAGATTTATAGTACTCTGGGGAATAATTACAAACAATGTAATTCATATTAGCCTATTTTTTAAAAAAAAATCTGTCCAAATCATTTACAAAATATCTGTTTTTGGATTGAAGAAAACTGATAAATTGTTAACACAAAACTGCTTACTCTGTGATAACTCCAGGATGATCAGTGTGGCAGATGAAAAACAGAACTTTCACTGCTATTTCATTGAAGCATATTGGATAGGCTGATTTAAATCATTGTAAAAAAATATGAGAGAACGTTAAGAAAATATTGTTAAAAGTTTGTCTTACAAAAACATATTTCTATATAATCTGTTTTTATTCTCTATAGCCATTACTGAGACAGTGGGCAGAGGGAGTGGTTAAGCCACGTGGGAGTTTTCTCAAGCTCTAAGGGATATGAGTTTGATTCCTTTTGCTCTGAATAGAAACAGACCACCTGTATGGACTAGGTTCACCTCAGTTTAGGGGGCCAAGGCTGACCTAGATTTACCTGCAGCTCATTATATACTCACGGTAATACATTAACCTGCTAGATAACATTCTTATCAGTCACCATGACAGAAACAGAACCATACAAGGAGCAAAAAGGGTCATTAGCTAAAATCTGGGTATCTCTAGCTACTTTTTTTTAAAAGATTTATTTATTTATTTGAAAATCAGAATTACATATACACACACACACACACACACACACAGAGGTCTTCCATCCGCTGGTTCACTCTCCAAATGGCCGCAACCGCAGGAGCAGTGCCTATCTGGAGCCAGGAGCCAGGAGCTTCTTCCTGGTCTCCCACATGGATGCAGGGGCCCAAGGACTTGGGCCATCTTCTACTGCTTTCCCAGGCTATAGCAGAGAACCAGATCGGAAGTGGAGCAGCTGAGACTTGAACCGGCGCCCTTATGGGATGTCGGCACTGCAGACCAGGGTGTTAACCTGCTGCGACACAGCACCAGCCCCTCTACCTACTTCTAAGATGCTCTGATGATTCCTAAACAGGTGAAGAGTCCCACAATATATGTGGTTTTGAGCACTAGTCTGTCTCAAGGTGGAAATGTTTTCCATAGAGAGAACAAAATTAGGATGTCTCCCTATTTTGGCTAGAGTAGTTTTAGACCCTCCTATATTTTCAAGAAGTAAAAATGCAGCTCACATGCCTCATGCTTTTCAGGATGTGAGTATATATTATGATTGTGTTACAGGGTTTTTTCTTGGCTTGATTTCTGCAGTATGATCTAGACACATAGTAGGTACTCAATGAATATTCAAGAATTAAATTTGCCCTTTTTTTTGAAAAAACATTTTAATTAAGCATTTAGCCATTAGCTTGTAGGTAAGGAAGTCCTGGAGTGAATGATGTTACTTAATTGTTATAATACAGCTTATCAGGAACTCAGTAGGTGTTCAGAAGCTCTATTGTAATGATGGATGATGCCTATTTTTATGCAAGACTTGGCTTTATGTAGCTATTTGTCATTGCTTTTGATAATACCTCTTTTGCATAAAATCTTTTAGGGCTTAGAGACTAGACTTCTTATTTTTTTTAAGATTATTCCCTTTGTAGTATTGAAATGTTCTAGGATGCCTATAGCTTCTTTCCAATTGCACAAGCTGGTCATCCTAGTAAAAAATATCAGGTACAATTGGAGTTAAAATGTTAAAAAGTGATATCAAGCAAATATCAATAATTTTTACAAACAGGACATAACTTGCTTTCCAATTTCAATACAGCATTGGATTTCAGATATTACATTCCTAGCAAATAAAGTTAATAATGGCTAGAGGTTACAGATAGTTGGAGACATAATTGATGGACTATAGGAAGTAAGTGGAATGAAGATATTTAGAATTCTTATATAAAATATATAAAAGTATTTAAAAATATGACATATCAGTGATAATGCAATGATCTTTCATTGTAATGAAACATTTATTCAAATGCCTTTTTAGACACACCATATATTTGTAGTTAGTAGCCTTGGCCTTTGCATTTAGAAACATCTGCAAACCTTACTGTTATTTATTTCCAAAACTCTTTTCTGCTTAAATTTTAAAAATTATATAACTTGCTAAGAACATTTAAAATGAAGCAAAGAATGATAAGTAATATCAGCTAAACAGCTAAATATGTACTTTCACTCCAGAGTTCATTTTACTTATGTATTTACTCAACACGCATTTTATAGGCATAAGTTTATATGTCTGTGAATGATAGATAGAAACCAAATAGCTAGTAATTGAATAAATCAACCCTATACCACTATTTAGATTTTAACTTTGTCTAACTATAATAAATAGGTTCTGTTCTTGCTAAGACCTGTTTGCATGTCCAGATATTTATGTTAGACCAAGTTAAATGACATTCATCTAGGACAAGCATTCAGGGCTACAGTTAAGATGACCCTTGAGATGCTGTCAAACCCATATTACAGTGCTTGAGTTCCACTATAGCCTCCCCTCCAGATTTCAGCTGCTTGTTAATGCACCACCTGGAAGGCATCAGGTGATGGCTTTAGAATTCGGGTCCCTGACACCCTTCAGAGAAACCTGACTTGCATTCCTGACTCCTGGTTTTGCCCTGGCCCATCCCTGGAGGTTGCATGCATTTGCTGAGTGAATCAGCAGATAAGAGTTCTCTCTTTTTTCTCTGTCTTGCTACTTTTCAGGAAAAAAAAATACATATTTTATGTCTTCCCAAGGATTGTTTATAAAGACCTTTCTGCATGTTTTAATTCCCGGAAAATTTAATGTATCATTTAAGTAAATAAATTATTATGTAGGAAGCAGTAACCTAAGAACAGAACATACTAGTTTGTTAATTTTTGATTAATAAATTGTGAAGGGATACTAACATGCACAGACACTTTTGAGTATAATAACTCATTAAGGACAAAATCTATGACTATCATGATTTTCTAGTGTTAGTAGAATTCATTAAGTAATTATGAATACATAATAACTAAATTTAAAATAATTTATTAAATTATGAAATGTTTTATAATTTATTTACAAATTATACTTACACTTATTTCTTGATTTGCAGATTTGAAAATAGCTTGTCTAGCTAAATAATTAAAAATAAAGCAGAATATGTTGGTTTTCATATTATATGTCCAAACCATCTCAATGAAACTAAATATAAATAATAATAAATAACTACAGCCAAGACTTCCAGAAGGAATAAGCTGTTGAGAATGCAAAAATTAAGGATAATAAAAGTTGACAAAATAGAGAGAGCTAAGGAACTCTTTTTGCACTATTTTGTTCAGATCCCTTGGGTTTGTTATAAAATATTAGTATCTCAGTAAATTAGTTTTGGAAGAAGAGGTATTTGGATTACTAGAGAGAATTTGCTTTAGACTCTTCTTATTTATGTTGGTGATTTGTTGAAATGATAATAACTAAGTTCTGGCAACACAATTCATAAAATCATAAAATCTCAAATTGGTTAGTCAGTTCCACACTTGGTAAACCTCATATGCATGAGTGATCACTACAACTTATTTAAAATATTTTGCCTCCAAAATGCAATATGCAATATTTAGGTATAATGAATAAGATATGCTCTTGATCCCCTTGAGCCTATGGTATAAGGCAAACAGAGGCTTAAAGCAGTAACATCCCGTAAGTACATTATCAAAAGCATGTGCTGACAGAGTTTTGTTAAGGTTTACAGAAGAGAGAAAAATTCATGATGGAAGTTCCTATCTTGGTGCACGTTTGGTTCAGTGTTAGAAGTATCATGAATCTGAAAAGGCCAGAGAGAAACAAAAGTAGTATTGTAATAAACTGAGACATAGGAAAAATATTAATATTAATAATATTTGTCTGCAGGACAAAGTGAGTAGTACTGTTTTAATATGTGTGTCCATTACAGGAATTTCAAACACAGCATTGGTTTAAAGAGTCCTGAATATTTCTATAAATAATTTGAAATTGTAGAACATTTATTTTTTTAAAAAGTTGTCATTAGAGTTATGTCCTACTTTTTATCTGGATGCCAAGGATTTTGAAATTAAAATATTAAATGATAATTACCAAATCATATTATTTTTCTTCGGTTATATTACAGAAAGCCCTTCAGCTATTTAGGTTTAGCATCCTCATTGAAACTCAATTAGCATGTAAGATTATCCAGATGATACAAAAGATTAAACCTATTTGAGTATATGATAGCATCAAAATATCTGTCCCTTAGCATTTAGTTTAGGATGCTACCATTCGTGGTGGCAATTAAAAAGTGTTGCCTGATGGTGATGAAATATTTCCACATATTCAGTAGTCCTATTGTTAGTACTTATCAGAGAAAGCAGTTTGGAGAAAAATTAGTCTCACCTACTTTTGAGAGAAAGTCAGAGATGTAATGCCTTAAAATATCTTTTCAGATTTAATTGAAAAGACTCTTTGCTATGCATAACACACTGCATTAATAGTCAGTCATTAATACATTAGTCATTAATGCATAGTCACTATATGTAACAGATTTTCAATTTCTGTCTCCATTTTTCACAATTCTGATTCAAATCAATGTGCAAGGGGTATGCCAGCACCAAATCAGGATAACATTAATAATAATCATCAAATCTTAGCTGAGGGAAAACTGCTACTGTTTGCAGAGTATTCTAAAAACCATATTACTATATAGAAGAAACCAGAATATAAACAACTATTCATGTAATAGCCCTATAACCTATTTATAAAAAAGAACAGGGAGCCACGCACCTGACTGGGGTATAACAGAAATTACTGGAGATGCATTAATTTAAAATGGAACTATATTGTTATAAATTGAGGAGGAAAAATAAAGTATGAAATAGAAATCTTTCTTTTGCTCCATTCATATAGGGATTACAGGGCAATTTCAGATAAGAGGATTTCCTCTTTTATTCAACTTGAGATCATTTTATATACTTTGTGCTTCCTTAATTCTTTTTTTTTTCCTTTTCCCCCCTAATTCTGTATTTACTGAGACAAGGTCAACAGTCTATCTGGAGTGTTCTGCAGCAACCCATTTATTTTTGAGAACCAACCTCTGTGGTGTTAAAAATCCTTCCTATGTCATTTGTGAGATATTATCTTGCCTTTCTTCTTGTTGACTGTTGTTGTGTGTATGCATCCAAATAACAGATGGTCTATTTTCCCTAAGTCTTCCATGAGTCAACAGGCTGAGATCAGTCAATTGATGTAATATTATTTTGACATCCAGAATATATTCTAAATCTTTTCATTGGTAACTGGGTTATTCTAATATAAAAAGAGTATTTTCTAAATCCAAGTTCAAAAATTTACTGTATTTGTAAAAGATGATATATTTTTAAAAATTTATTTATTTGAAAGAGTTACAGAGAGGCAGAGGCAGTGAGAGAGAGAGAGAGAGAGAGAGAGAGAGAGAGACAGAGGTCTTCAGCCACTGCTTCACTCCCCAGATGGTCGCAATGGTCAGAGCTGTGCCCATCTGAAGCCAGAAGCCAGGAGCTTCTTCTGGGTCTCCCATGTGGGTAGAGGGGCCCAAGGACTTGAGCCATCTTCCACTGCTTTCCCAGGCCATAGCAGAGAGCTGGATTGGAAGTGGAGCAGCCAGGACCCCAACCAGAGCCCACATGGGGTGCTGGCACTGCAGGCAGTGGCTTCATCCATTACACTACAGCTCCGGCCCCCAAAGATGATATTTTTATATAGCTAAAATTTTCCACTATTAATTAGTGAAATATTACAGAAAATAAGAAATTAATATTGGAATTCAGCATGAAAATCCAACTTTCATTCAAGAAAAAACATTCCAGAAATAAGTGTGATAATCAAGAGATAGCACCATGCGTACATTTGGCATTATTTTCCAGTGTTGTGTAAGGGAATTGTTTTCAAAAGCTATGCCTTCACAAAAAAGTTTGTCCTAACCTCTCCCTGTCCCATGATTATAAGTATTTTGAAGTCAACAGTTGTAACCTATGCTTCTTTATGACCTTTACGATGTTCAGTACTGTTCAAATACTGTGAAAAAGATAGTGTGTCCTGAGATATCCTGTGGAACACTGATGCCAGGTGTCAGGGGTGAGCATCTACAAGCATCTATTCAGGAACCATCAAATTATCACATACATTAGGCACCAGAATACCAAATATGTACAGCTAGCCCATAACATTAGTTTTTGGATAGTCAATGGTGCACATTCCTGGACAACATGTTTTTTCACAGATTTAATTCATGATAATATTTACTTAATTACCTAATATTATAAAAATTATTATTAATGATCAACTTTTCCTTATGCTTAATAATTATCCTAGACATTTAGCTTTCAAACATAGCTCTGACCATATCATTTCTCTATTTAAATCCTCTGATTGCAAAATATTCCCTTCAAAGTGAATTACAATTTCAAGCAAGTGTTGGTGTATTTTGGGATTCTGCTTTCAGAAATTTTCTACAGTTTCTTTGTCTATTTTTTCTGCAAAGTTATGTCTGCTTTCATGACATTTTTGATACCCATCCATATCACCAATATATGTTTTGATTTTGAGAACCCCATTGTATGTGTCAAAAACTCCCAATAAAACCTAACATTGAGTCTCCCACATGTTATTATTAACCTCGTGATATAACTGCAATCCCTGCAGGTTATAATAATTTCATTTTATTCCCTCTTCAGCTTAGTACTATCAGGGTAGTGTTATAGTAAAACAGAACCCACCAAGTCCCTACACACCAAAGATTCAGTGGCTTTACACAAGAATTTGTTTCATAACTTTGTAAGTCTTGTGGATTTGCTAAGGATTTTGCTTTGGTATAATCTTTATTCAAAATCTTAGGCTGTTAGAGTAGTTACAGCTACATTACTAGTGGCAAAGAGATAGACAAAATGTGCAAAATTATGCTTTGATTTCTAAAGCTTCTACTTGAAAATAGACATACCACTTGTGAAATTTCGTTAGTTGAAACAGGTCATGTGGCCACATCTTCTCAGCAAAGGAAACCTCCATGTTTTTGGAGGAAGTCTACAGATATCATGATGTAATAGCAGGAAAGAATATTATATGTACCCTTTTGCCTAAACTATAAACTAACCACCCTCTGTATTTCTTCATGGTTTTTATCTCAAAAATTATATCTATCAACAAATCTTATTAATTCTTGTTCCTAAATATCTTACATACGTGTTCACTCATTCTTCAATCCAACAACTACTGCCTTAGTTTCAGATCTCATCATATTTTTCCTATAATATTGCTTCATATTTCTATCTGAGTAGGATACTTTTTATACCTGACTCCATTCTCCATATTTTAATTAGAACATGTACTAAAAAGTAGATCTAATTTTAGTTATCCTATTCTTAAAATTCTTAATTATTTTTTCAATGCTGTTTAAGTTCTAAGCTTTCTAGCTTAGAATGCAAGGTACGTGATTATGAAATCCTAGTACATTTTTTGTTCTCTTCTCACACCTCTCTTCTATGACACTGTTTTATGCTTCTGGCATAATGTACTACTTGATATTCTCCCCAGGTAAATCATCCTTTCTTATATTGCCAAAAGTGGTACATGTTCTTTGTTTTCCAAAATGCTATTTTTCTCACATCTCTATTCATCTTTCAGATTTAATTTCAAACATAAACTCTTCGTCATGATTTTCTTGGATCTTACTTTCAAATGACAGAATTTTGTGAGCCTTTGTTTTCAAATGCTAGTGTACTTAATGTTCAGCTATGTTTTTCAATTTCTTTTTAAAAGATTTGCCTTATTTATTTGAAAGGCAGAGTAATAGGGAGGGGGAGAAATAGAGAGACCTTTCAATGCTGATTCACTCCCCAAATGACCACAATGTTGGGGGCTGTGAAGACCAAAGTCAGGAACCTGGAACTTCATCTAGTTTCCCACATAGGTGGCAGGGTCCCAACTCCTGGGGCCATCATTCACTGCTTGCCCAAGTGCATCAGCAGGGAGCTGGATGGAAAGCAGAGCACCTGAGTGCTGCAATATGGGATGCAGGCATTGTATGAGGTAGCTTAATTTTCTTCACCACCATGCCTGCCCCAATGATTTCTTAAATTGTATCCAAGCATGTATGTGTTTGTGATTTTCTTTAGGGCAATAACTTTTCATGGTCTCTGGTATGGAATAAGTGCTCAATGGATGAGTGTGTAATTTAAATAAATGTTTAAAAAATTGTCTAGTATGTTGGAGCCATTTAACCTAGTATTAGCTTGAAATGCTTAAATAATTTATTTCATACTAAAAATGAAGTAAAGGAATTTCAGAAAGTCAATTTTTTTCTATAGCTTTATTTGAATTATTTTCCAAATTAGAATGAAGAAACTATTTAGGCAATATTATTCTAAAAATACTGCCATTTGGGGAATATTTGTGAACCTAAATTAAAATTGCTTACATATAAATGAATTGATTTAGTAATGTTATAGCTCAATGAAATTTTTTTTGTTTAACCTGTTAATTTGAAGTTGGATTATAAGGCTTCAGAAAATATTTTTATCATCTTGCTTTTTAGTTGATGTTTATGTGTAAGAGTCAAAACTGTTTTACATATGTTACCAAATAAGGTAGCTGTTTCCTGATAAAATTGACCCACAATTTTTGAAAAATTGCAACAACTATACCATTTAGAGTTAAGGGTGTGCAAAGTATACTTGGTTTGAAATCCTCAGCATTATGAAAAATCTAGACATCACACATTTACTAATGGCCAAATGTTGTCATAGAAAGGGTTTTTGGTAGAAATAAAATAACAAAAGATATAATACAGGGCCACAAGTAATTTGTCATCTAATTAGAGAGATTCAATTAAAAAAAAAGTCAATAAGTGATTCCTACTGAGTAAAATAAGGGTGAATATAGAAATAATAACTGTATAGACTCTGGGTTAAGTGCATTATTCATTTCAACACAATGAGAATTCAATTTTATTATTACATGTTATAGATGAGGAAAATTAAAGTAATTTGCCTTCTGTTTCACATCTAATCATTACAAATTATAATCTAGGTCTGCACATCTTCCAAGGTCATGTTCAATTCTATCTTAGCATTTCATTAAGGACCAATGAGTACGTACATCATCATCATCAGTAACAATTACCATTTATACAGTGAATTCTTATTACTTGCATGCTACTACATGCTTTCTTCATTAAAGTGATTTAATCTAATGAGGATGCCTTAATTAAATACTTCTACAACCAGGAATGTTGTACTGATTATTATGCCATGCCTTTCTAAGATTTTTTTGAGAAAAAAAGTAATGCATTGTTATAAATTCGCCAAGTTCTTTTTGGAAAGGAATGCTCTATCTCTTGGTTGCAGAGGCAGTTGATTATGTCACCAAACTCAAAAGAAGCCATACACAAATACTACTGTCCTGAGAATTCAACATTTACCATTTTTTCTTTTAAATATTTACGTTTATTTACTTTCCAATTTCAAAGTAAGTATATTTCTGTTTCAGTAGTCCAAGAGATATTTAAAACCCTGGAAAAGATTACCTTTAGGAGATAGGAAGAAATCACTGAGAATCTACACAAGAAATAGTTCCAAAATTGTTGCTGGGAATATATTCCCATATAAGTAGACTTAAAAATTATATACTTAATACATCAATACTCACTTGTAACAGTACTTCAAAAATTGTGGAAAAGTGTAATGAAATGATATTTTTATTTTGAAGCAAAACATTTGAAATACATGCATAGATTTTTTTTTTGCAACACATATTTTCCATGAACTTGCTGAGTCCTGAATGCTCCACTTCTGACCCAGCTTCCAAGTGGAGAGCAGCAGGGAATGGCCCCAGTCCCTGGGCCCCTGCATCCATCTGGGAGGCCCAGAGGAAGTTCCTGGCTCCTGGCTTTGGCCAGGCCTGGCCATGGTAGCCATTTGGGGAGTGAGCCAGCAGATGGAAGATCTTTCTACATATAGATCTCTCTACATATGTATATATCTCCTTCAATCTCTCTGTAACTCTGTCTTTCAAATAAATCTATAAAAAACAACCAACAAAATAAAAAAAAAAAAAACAGAGAAAGGAAGGATGGAAGTGGTAAGTCAAGACCCACTTCTACCAAGAAAAGAGATACTTTCAAAGCAACTATGCGGAAACAAGGTGGATCCTTACCTAATATTTGGTTTGGATATAGAGCCTAACTTTGCATACTTACCCGAGGAGGGTGTAATTTTTGTTGTTGCTGTTATTCACATCATGAGCTTTTCTAGGGAGAGCAGGGTAGTTCCAAGTAGATCTAAAGTGAATAGAGAGGGCAAAAAAGATTCTGCCTTAAGGTTTTTATTGTGATGAGTGTGGCTATCCCTGAATATGGTTTTTTGAGTTTCCAACTTTTTGCCAAGTGAGAGAGTGGTTAGGAGATATTTGCTTTGGTTGTATGGATGGTAATAGGGGAAATAAAGAGAGTTAGTCTTTTTTTTTAACTTTTATTTAATAAATATAAATTTCCAAAGTACAGCTTTTGGATTACAGTGGCTTTTCCCCCCATAACTTCCCTCCCACCCGCAACCCTCCCCTCTCCTGCTCCCTCTACCATTCCATTCGCATCAAAATTCATTTTCAATTATCTTTATATACAGAAGATAAATTTAGTATATATTAAGTAAAGGTTTCAACAGTTCACACCCACACAGAACATAAAGTGTAAAGTACTGTTTGAGTACTAGTTATAGCATTAATTTACATTGTACAACACATTAAGGACAGAGATCCTACATGGAGAGTAAGTGCACAGTGACTCCTGTTGTTGACTTAAGAATTGACACTCTTGTTTATGGCATCAGTAATCACTCTAGGCTCTTGTCATGAGTTGCCAAGGCTATGGAAGCCTTTTGAGTTCGCTAACTCCTATCTTATTCCGATAGGGTCATAGTCAAAGTGGATGTTCTCTCCTCCCGAGAAAGGTACCTCCTTCTTTGATGACCCGTTCTTTCAACTGGGATCTCACTCACAAAGATTTTTCATTTCGAGTTTTTTTGTTTTTTTGTTTTTGTTTTGTTTTGTTTTTTTGTCAGAGTGTCTTGGCTTTCTGTGCCTAAAATACTCTCATGGCTCTTAAAACGTGTTAGCAGTCAAACTCAAAAACAGCATCAGCAAGTGGGCATTTGGCCTAGCTGTTAAGATTCCTGGCACCCATAGTGAAGTACTTGAGTCCAGTACCCAGATTCTGCCTCCAGCTTCTTACTCACCAAGACGCTAGGAGACAGTGATGATGGTTCAAATAATTAGGATCCTGCAACCCATATGGAAGACCTGTAAGATGTTCCCCCTTCCCAGCTTTACCCTAGCTCAACTCCTCAACACCTGTCATTAAATCAATTCAATGAAAATAAATTTGTTATATAGTCAAATATTGAGGTTATTTTGATTATTACATTGACAACTTTAAATTAGTAAAGGAAAAATTATTTTGCTGGCCTGACATTAATCAATAATTTTCAATACAGGAACCACAATTGGAATTGTTACTACAATATCTGATTTATTTAAATTTAAAATAAGAGACATTTATTTTTGTGAGGAAAATCCAATGGGCTTCAAAGATGCCACATATTATATGAAGTTTTATCTAATTTAAAAAATTACTTGGGGCCAGCGCTGTGGCTCACTTGGTTAATCCTCTGCCTCTGGCGCCAGCATCCCATATGGACACTGGGTTCTAGTCCTGGTTGCTCCTCTTCCAGTCCAGCTCTCCACTGTGGCCCGGAAAGACAGTGCAGGATGGCCCGAGTGCTTGGGCACCTGCACCCACGTGGGAGACCAGGAAGAAGCACCTGGCTCCTGGCTTCAGATAGGCATAGCTCTGGCCGTAGCAGCCATTTGGGGGGTGAACCAATGGAAGGAAGACCTTTCTCTCTGTCTCTCTCTCTCTCTCACTGTCTAACTCTATTTGTCAAATAAAAAAAATAAAAAATCATTTTTTAAAATTTACTTGAAAGACAGAGAGATGGAGACAGAGAGGCAGACAGATAGACTGTTAGAGGTCTTCCATCCACTGGTTCACTCTCCCAACCCCCACGCCAATATCCACAATGACTGGGACTTGACCAGCCCCAAGCCAGGAGTAGAGAAAATCAATCCATGTCTCCCACATGGGTGGCAGGGACAAAGTACTTGAACCATCGATTGCTTTTATCCCAGGTCGTGAATTAAGAGGAAGCTGGAACTGGAAGCAGAGGTTGGACTCCAGCCAAGGTGCTCTGATATGGCTGCGGGCATCCCAAATGGCTCTTAACCCCTGTAGAAATGTCTATCTCTGTACCAAACTGTTTTCAATAACAGATTATTTCAATTTGCCATGGGACTCCAAATCCCATTATGCTGGGCTGTAATAATGCAATCTTATGTGTCAGAGTGATCATATTAAGTGTTAAATTAATCATATAGATAGGATTAAGTGTCAAAGGGACCACATAAATGAGACCAATCTCTGGTAATAACAATTAAAAAGGAGAGAAAGTTCCAACATGGGAAGCAGTCCACGCAACATTCTCATGGAATGACAACTGCCCTAAACAGCACTCTGACCTCAGAATCAGAATTTAAGGCACTCTGGACTGGATGATAAGCCCATGTGAGCTTTCACACATGGAAAGCTAAGATACTGTGCCAAAAAATGTTTTATATGAAGGATCTCTGTGAGTGAGACCCCAGTGGAAAAAGGGGTCATCCAAGAAGGTTGTACTTTTCTCTGGAAGGAGGATAGAAATTCCACTTTGCTTATGGCCCTGTCTAAATATTAATGGAGTTTGTGGACTCAAAAGGCTTCCACAACCTTGGCAGCTCGTGTCAAGAGCTGGGGTAGTCACTGACATCAAAAATAAGAGTGTTAATTGTTAAATCAACAGCAGGAGTCACTGTGTACTTACTCTCCATGTAGGACCTTTATCTTTAATAAGTTGTACTATGAGAATTACCTGTAAAACATGTTCTCAAACAGTAATTTATACTTTGTGTGTATGTGCAAACTGTTGAATTTTTACTTTGTATAGAGTTGGTCTTCTGTATATAAGTTTAATTAAAAATGAATCTTAATGAGAATGGGATGGAAGAAGGAGTAGGAGGTGGTATGGGAGTGGGAGTGGAGGGTGGCTATGGGGCTAGAACCACTATATTCCTAAAGCTGTACCTATGAAATTTGTATTCATTAAATAAAAACTTCCTTTAAAAAACAGATTTTTTGTGACAATAAATAATAAAAAGAGTTTCTGGATGTAAACATTTTTATAACTTTGGAAAAATTATCTCTATTCCCAAATTTCTATGTGTTAAATTAAGAACTATGAATATATGACTTACTTTTAAACATTGGGTTTTTTTGGCTACAAATATGAATTTGAATATAAAATAAATAAGAAGATATATTAACATAAGACAATTAAAAAAAGATTTATTATTTATTTATTTAAAAGTCAGTGTTACAGAGAGAGAGGAAGAGATAGAGAGAGACAGAGATCTTCCATCCACTGATTCACTCCCCAAATGGCCACACTGGAGCCAGGAGCCAGGAGCCAGGAATTCCATCTGAATTGCCCATATGGGTGTAAGGTCCCACGTACCTGGGACATCCTTCTCTGCATTTTCCAATTAGTAGGTAGCTGCATCAGAAGCATAGCAGCCTGGATGTGAGCCAGCACCCATACATGATGCTGGCACTGCAGGCAGAGGCTTTACCTACTTTGTCAATATACTGGTTCTGATGTAAGAAATTTGTAATCTCTTGAGAAGTTACGTTGAGTTTAAGTTATTCAAAATCAGTTAACTAGCTTAATATAAGAGGTAAGTGGAACATTTATCCTCCAAATTGCAAAATCTCTTGTTTTGTTTATTTATTCCCTGATATGATATTGAATACATGTTGAGAACAACTTTAAAGTTTCTATGCCAGAATAGCTACTATATGTTTTGTTAATAAGTAGCCCATTGTTTATTATACTTGGTTCACATAGAGAATAATTTCTTGAGGGTCGACTAATAAAGATGATGAAACTTAGCAATTTCAGATACAGATTGACTTTTTAATTTTAATTTTTGTTAGTTTATCACAAAGCACCTATTTATAGAGAACCATGGTTACCACAGTTTTCAAGTGATAATAGTTACATTTTAGAGCTATTTAAAAATTAATAAAAACAATACTTTCTTACTATTTAAACTTATTTTGGTAATTCTAATAGACTGTACTTCAAAGTTTCCCACTTTATCTATGGTTATTTAAAAGCCTGATATAGGTGTCTGAGATTGCCTATTAATTTTCTTTTCTGTGATGGATGATGTAGTTTCCATGAGAATATATATGGATTATTAGCACTGCACTTATTTTATGATATATCATTAATTAACTCATATCATTCTGCCATTTACTGATACTTGGGGAGAGAGAAACTTCTTAACATAGAAAAATAAGAAAAAGTACGAAGTCTAAGTTTTACATCCAAAAGATTTAGATTTTCTAAGAGAAACAAAATGGTCCTTTGCAATTTTCAAAGTACTTTCATACTCATTGTATTATTTGGTCTTTATGACATCTCAGTGGAGTAGATATTGCCATCATTGCACCAATTTTGCAAATGAGAAAACTGAGCTTTAGAGGGGTTAAGTATCTTTTTGAACATATGGATTTAAATATTCATCCTTGCAACAGACATTTGCTGAAAATCCACCATATGGCCCTCCTGCTCTGAGCACTAAGGATGAAGAAATAAACAAGCATGAAATCCCCGACCTAATGGAGTTTACCTTTAAGTAGGGAAGACAAAAAAAGTAACCAAGTGCACATGTAAGTTTCTAGTGCCAAGTACCCATTAAAAAGTGCAGAAATGGAACTGGAGTTTTGGTGCAGCAGGTTAAACCACCATCTGCAGCTCCTGTATCCCATATGAGCAGCCAGTTTGAATACTGGATGCTCCACTCCCAATCCAGCCCCCTGCTACTGTGACTGGGAGGGCAGTGGAGGATGGTCCAAGTGCTTGGCCCCTGTACCCACATAGGAGACGTAGAAGAAGCTCCTGGCTCCTGGCTTTGGTCTGACCTGGGCCTGGCTGTTGTGGCCGTTTGGGGAGTGAATCAGCTGATAGAAGAACTCTCTGCCTCTCCTCTCTCTGTAACTCTGACATGCAAATATATAAAATAAATTTTTTAAAAAAGTGCAGAAAAAGGAATATGGAATTATTATTGTTACTTTTAGAAAGCTTTTATTTAATGAATACAAATTTCATAGGTACAGCTTTAGAAAATAGTGGTTCTTCCCCCTATACTTGCCCTCTCACCTCCACTTCCGTCCCACCTCCTACTCCCTCTCCCATCCTATTCTTCATTAAGATTCATTTTTAATTATCTTTATATATAGAAGGTCAACTCTATACTAAGTAAAGAATTCAACAGTTTGCACCTGCACAGATACACAAAGTATAAAGTACTGTTTGAAGACAAGTTTTATTCTTAATTCTCATAGTACAACTCGTTGAGGACAGAGGTCCTACATGGGGAGTAAGTGCACAGTGACTTCTGTTGTTGATTTAACAATTGACACTCTTATTTCGGACGTCAGTGATCACCTGAGGCTTATTATTATTATTCCAAGGGACACTGGAAGACATTGGAGAAATTTTTGCAGTGAAATATAATTTTCTTATATTTTAAAAAGTTCACTCAGGCTGATTGAAAAAATCCAAAATCTAAATCGTATGCATCCTGACTAGTCAGACTGGCTAAAAACATTTATGGTGATAAGTAAACACTGAATATCAGCCAGAGGAACTAAGAGATCATTCTGAATTTTGACTGTGAATTGAAAGGAACTGACAGATATTTGACTGAAAATTTAGACTAATAATCCTGCACTCTTTCTATTATTTAATGCTTCCTTATATTAATAAACTATTCTATTCATTACACATTCGAATTTCAAAACTTATCTTCCATATGCTAATATTGGGGTTAATAACACAATTCCAAACTTGATTTTAAAACTTCTTAACTGAAAGTACGTTATTGTAAAAATTAGAAGAAATAGTAAAATGGAAGGAGGCGAGAGGGTGGGAGCATGGGCAGGAGGGAGGGTAGGGTGGGAAGTATCACTGTGCTCCTAAATCTGTATACATGAAATACATGAAATTTGTTCACCTTATATAAAGAAAAATGTTTTCATTTTTTTCCATACTAGAATGTATGGAGAAAATAAAAATTGCACTCATAAGTGAAAATCTGATGGCAGTGTCAGACTATTTTCTCAGCTTAAAATTTTAAGTTTAAAATTTTTCTTGATAGGGTGGGTCCTGTGGTGCTCTGTGTTAGGCATTGCATGCGACGCTTACACCTGATCTGGGAGTCCTTGGTTTGAGACCTGGCTACTCTATTTCTGGTCCAGGATCCAGCTAATGTGCATCCTAGGAGCCAGCAAAGGATGGCTCATGCACTTGAGTCCGTGCCACAGGTGTGACAGATTCTGATATCCTGTTTCGTAATTTTGGCCCTGCCTGGTTCTGGATGTTGCAGGCATTTGGGCAGTGAAATAAAAAATGGAAGATCAATCTCCCTCTCTCTCTGTTGCTATGTTTTTACACAACTAAAAGTAAATAGTAAAGTTTTTTTTTCTTGATATCATGCTGCCAATATTCAAGCCTTAAAATAGCCTGTATGCTTTTAGTTTTTTATTATTTTAATGAATTTATAGTAAAGTAGCTCAGTTAAATAATCAGAAGTGGAGTATAAAAGATGAACACAGCAATTACAACTTCACTGTTTTTAAAGTAGTAAAAACAAACTAAGGAAAAGTAAAAAAGAAAAACAAGTAGCTGAACAAAATAAATTATGGCAAGTAAATAGTCTTCTATATAATTGTTGACCATCATGAATTCAGTGAATATTTAACATTTTATTAAAATGCTTACAATTTATTTAAGCTTAAAAAGATCCCACAAAAGTATAAGAAACAATTACACATACACATCTTTTAGAGTATGTTCTGAAGCAGTAGTATTGACTGTGAAACTCGCATAGATGAGATTTTCAAAAGTAGACTACAGAAATTACTAAATCATTTTATAAATGTCTTCCACTTTATATGTTTTAAATAATGAACATGTATTAATTTTTATTATTGGAATAAAAGAGATGGAAATACATTTACCAATTTATATCTGTGTGCATACATATACACACACAATCTTCAAAATGTTTGCAGGAAAATGTCTACTATGCATGGGTCTTAAAATTGTTTATACCAAAATAAATTATATTTTCATTTTATTTTTCCCGGACTTGTCTGAAGTAGCTTTATATCTAAAATCCTCTTACATTGGCTACTCTATTTCACTGACAGTCACCACTTTGTTGCTAACAGTTGATATGTATGTACAAAAAGATTAAGAAAATCAGTAAAAACGCTATCTAGACAGGTTCATCTCACTGCTCTACTGCTTCATATACTTTCCCCCAGGTTGAGGGGCATGCTTTGTTTCCTTTCTTACTTTAAATCTTATTGGACTACAGGTTGGTTTCTAGAAAAGAAAGTATTGAATACAGGAAAAATTAATGGTTGTAACGTATAGTGTAAGGAAGATTTGTCAGTGGTTAAACAGTTAATAGAATGAGGAAACTAAAGAAAACCATTGATATTTATTGATAAGGGAATGTTTTTAGCATCTTCCTAGAAAAAAAAACACTAAATGTTGAAAGTGTTTATTTACTTCTTAGCTTTGATTATTTAGAAGAAATGATTTCAATAGTAAACATAAAATTTAATGCTAAATTGAAAGTACACTTAGTCTCAAACAATTCACACAAGTACTTTCTTAAGGTTTTTAATTATTTGACTAGGAGTAGAAAGTGATTTATGTCTCCTGAATACATTATTACCTCTAACCATTCAGAATTTAAATTTTTAGATTTATGTATTTTCAAGAGTACAATTTTATTAATTTTTAAAAATTTAAGTTAAATTTTATTCCTAATTTCATTGGCTAAATGAAGGTGGTTTGAAATAGAATAGATTAAATGTATTAATAATGTATTAAATAGATTTAATGCATTAATTATTTTTAATTGATTAGTTACAAAAATTTCTTTCCTCTCTTGAGGGGTATATATATACATTTATGTTTTTTAACTTTTTTCCTTTTTTAAATTTATTTTTAGCTGTTTAGTTTTTAACAGATTCGATATAGTTCATAGAATTCTAAGAATATAATGATTTTCTGTCCCTCCTTCTATCTCTCCCTATATTTCTAATGTTTTTTTTTTTCCCAAAGATTTGTTTATTTGACAGATTTACATAGAGACAGGGACAGATGAGGCAGGGAGAGAAAGAGAGAGATCGTCGTCTGCTGGTTTACCTCCCATACGGCTGCAAAGGCAAATGCTGGACAAGGCCAAAAACAGGAGCCAGGAGATTTATCTGGTCTTCTATGTGGGTGGCAGAGGCCCAAACATGGGTCATCTCCTGTTGCTTTTCGCAGGCTATTAGCAGAGAGCTGGATTTTTGTTGGTGCAAACTTGAAATCTTCACTTAGTATAGAGTTTATCTTATGTATATAAAGATAATTAAAAATGAATCTTAATGAAGAATGGGATGGGAGAGGGAGTAGGAGGTGGGAGGGTGGGTGAGTGGGGAGAACCGCTATAATCCAAAATAATACAAAAGCTGTACTTATGAAATTTATATTTATTAAATAAAAGCTTTCTATTAAAAAAAAAAAAAAAGAAAGTGGAACAGCCAGAACATGAATAAGAGCCCAAATGGAATGTTAGCTTTGCAGGTGGTGGCTTTACCCGCTAGATCACAACGCCCACCCCTCTTTTTAGTTTCTGAGATAGCATATTTTTTAATTTACATTATAGTCAATGGCTTAATTCTTCACAAAGCAGAGAGTCCAATGGGCAAAAAAGCAAAAGGATCCTAGTTTAGTGGGAATATGGTCAAATACTGTAAACAATTATTAAATGGAAGGATGACCATTTCACCCACATATTGATTCTTAATAAGCTGTTTTCCATTTTAAAGTTATGTGTTTAAAACTTTCCATTGAACTTCTGAAATAATATGCATTAATTTAAAACAAGGGGCTAAATGGGGCTAAATGAGAAATGAATATAAATGAATACAAAGGTAAGATAAAATATAAGTAGATTTTATATTTTTCTTTATGTTTAAAATTCATCAGAATATGTAAATTGATACTGTTTATTCCAAAATATTTTGATAAATTAATGCTCATTTACTCTTAACAAGTAAATATGCATCTGTTAAGGTTTATTTTTAATTTTTTATTTCACATTAAAGATACCATAAAACACAGGGCATCATGAAATTTTCAAATATCATAGCATAAGATTTTTTTTTTTTAAGATTTATTTATTATTTATTTGAAAGTCAGAGTTACACAGAGGCAGATAGAGAGAGAAGTCTTCCATCCTCTGGTTCACTCCCCAATTGGCCACAATGGCCAGAGTTGAGCTGATCCAAAGCCAGGAGCCAAGAGCTTCTTCTAGGTCTCCCACGTGGGTGCAGGGACCCAGGTCATGGCAGACAGCTGCATAGGAAATGGAACAGCTGGGACACAAGTCGGTGCCCATATGGTACGCCGGCGCTTCAGGCCAGGGTGTTAACCCACTGTGCTAGACCGCTGGCCAGGGAGTGCAGTGGAGGATGGCCCAAGTGCTTGGGCCCTGCACCCCATGGGAGACCAGGATAAGTACCTGGCTCCTGCCTTCAGAACAATGCAGTGTGCTGGCTGCAGTGCGCTGGCCGCAGCGGTCATTGGAGGGTGAACCAACGGCAAAGGAAGACCTTTCTCTCCGTCTCTCTCTCTCTCTCACTGTCCACTCTGCCTGTCAATAAAATAAAATAAAATAAAATAAAATAAAATAAAATAATTACAGACAGGGGCCGGCGCTGTGGTGCAATGGGTTAATGTCCCAGCCTGCAGTGCCGGCATCCCTGATGGGCACCGGCTTGTGTCCCAGCTGTTCCACTTCCTATCCAGCTCTATGCTATGGCTGGGAAAGCAGTGGAAGATGGCTCAAGTCCTTGGGCCTCTGCACCCATGTGGGAGACCTGGAGGAAGTTCCTGGCTCCTGGCTTCGGATTGGTTCATCTCTGGCCGTTACAGTCATCTGGGAGGTGAACAAGCAGAAGGAAGACCTCTCCCTCTCTCTGTGGCTCTACCTCTCTCTGTAACTCTTCCAGATCAATAAAAATAAATTAAAACTAATAAGAATTATAATGGACCAGTTGTAGAGTCAACATAGACTCGTATTTCTGAATAAAGTGTTTATTTATTTTTTTTATTTATTTGAGGGTGGAGAGATAGAAGTACATAGAGAAGATAGAGATATAAAGGGAGGGAGGGAGGCTGGAAAAGAGGGAGAGAGGGAGAGTGAGAGAGAGATTGGAAAGAGAGAGAGAGAGAGAAATTCCATCAATTGCCCCAAATAGGCATGGACCAGGCTGAAGAGAGGAGCCAGAAATTCAATCCAGGTCTATCATGTGTGTGGCGGGGAGCCAAATACTTGAGGCACTTCCTACTGTATTAGTCAAAAACTGTAGTGTGGGGCCTGGCATGCTGGTGCAGTGGTTTGTGAGCATCCCATATAAGAGCACCAGTTCAAGTTATGACTGCTCTGCTTCCCATCATTTCCTGCTACTGTATGTGGAAAGGCAATGGAAAATGGCCAAATTAGTTGGGCCTCTGCCACCCCTGTGGGAGTACTCAAAGTTGTTCTGGGCTTCTCTCTATGGTCTGGCCTACCCTTGGTCGTTGAGGCCTTTTTGGGATTGAATCAGCACATGGAAGTTCTTTCATTTTGCCTCTCCTGCTCTCTGTCATTTTGTCTTTCAAATAAATAAGAATATAAGCTCAAAAGAAAGAAAGAAAGAGATAGACAAAGAAAGAGAGAAAGAAGGAAAGAAAGAAAAAGAAATGGCAGGAAGGAAGGAAGAAAAAGAAAAGGAAATTAAAAACTGGAATTGAGAACTGGAGCTGGGACAAGAACCCAAGTAATTGTATATGGAATGCAGATGCCTTAATAGATGTCAACAGCTAAGTCAAATGCCCACCTCTGAAAAGTATTTCTTAAATGCCAGATACCTAAAAACGAATTGTTACTTTAAAGTTGATGAGTCTTACATATTATACAATGTAAATAATTTACTAGGCCCTAAAATTTCATGGTTAATTTAAATTTCTAAAGCCCAATATTTATTTATTTTATTTATTTTTTTCTTTTTTTTATTAAAAACTTTTATTTAATGAATATAAATTTCCAAAGTACAGCTTATGAATTACATTGGCTTCCCCCCTCCCATAACTTCCCTCCCACCCGCAACCCTCCCCTTTCCCGCTCCCTCTCCCCTTCCATTCATATCAAGATTCATTTTCAATTCTCTTTATATACAGAAGATCAGTTTAGTATATATTAAGTGAAGATTTCAACAGTTTGCACCCACATAGTAATGCAAAGTGAAAAATACTGTTGGAGCACTAGTTATAGCATTAAATCACAATGTACAGCACATTAAGGACAGAGATCCTACATGATATTTTTTAAAAATTGATTAATTTTCTATGCCATTTCCAATTTAACACCAGGGTTTTTTTTTCCATTTCCAATTATCTTTATATACAGAAGATCAATTCTGCATATACTAAGTAAAGATTTCATCAGTTTGCATCCACACAGAAACACAAAGTGTAAAAATACTGTTTCAGTACTAGTTGTAGCATCACTTCACATTGGACAACACATTAAGGACAGATCCCACATGAGATGTAAGTACACAGTGACTCCTGTTGCTGACTTAACAATTTGACACTCTTGTTTATGGCATCAGTAATCTCTCTAGGCTCTAGTCATGAGTTGCCAAGGCTATGGAAGCCTTTAGAATTCGCTGACTTTGATCTTATTCCGACAGGGTCATAGTCAAAGTGGAAGTTCTCTCCTCCCTTCGGAGAAATAAAGCCCAATATTTAGATATGTCCATACCATGGAATCTAATTCTTTGTTAGAATCCAAAAACTAAAAATGCATGGCATGAATATGAGATTTTGGAGAGAGATAATATAAACAGCCAATATGGCTGTATCATGACCTGAACTATTTCATAAAAATGAATTTGTCATTTTTGTTCAAAATTTTTGTACAGTGATTCTATACAAAGAAATGTAATTGTACATTCATTTACATTAATATGAAAAGGCTTCATTGTAGAAATGTGTGATAGAGCAAAATCGAGATACAGAGGTATGATTAGAGAATACAACAATATAGCAAATATACTCAATGGAGATCAAATGGGGAAAAAAATATATATATATATATATATATATATATATATATATATATATAAATGAGAAACACAGAAATCCCAGTAGAATATATGGATTTGAATCAGGTAGTGTTTGTTAATCATGAACCACAAACTGGTGAGAAGTCTGAGCAGCCTGTGTGTGCCAAGCATGACAAAGTCCAGAGAAAGCAGGGGCATCTCACAGACTAGCTGGGAGCTGTTTATCAGATAGACTGTTGCAACTACTCTCCCTGTCTGACTTGTCCATGTATCCCTGTCCACAACCCAACTTCTAGTAATGTATTTTCTTTTCTTTTTTTTGACAGGCAGAGCGGACAGTGAGAGAGAGAGACAGAGAGAAAGGTCTTCCTTTTGCCATTGCTTCACCCCTCAATGGCCACCACGGCCGATGCGCTGTGGCCGGGGCACCGCGCTGATCCCAAGGCAGGAGCCAGGTGCTTCTCCTGGTCTCCCATGCGGGTGCAGGGCCCAAGCACTTGGGCCATCCTCCACTGCACTCCTGGGCCATAGCAGAGAGCTGGCCTAGAAGGGCATCTGGGACAGAATCCGGCGCCCCGACCGGGACTAGAACCCGGAGTGCCGGCGCCGCAGGCGGAAGATTAGCTTATTGAGCCACAGCACCGGCCTCTAGTAATATATTTTCCTTACTAATTAGCAGACATAGGATACAGCATGGACTAATCATGGTCACATGATTATACATTTGAGCCAAAGAGGGCCATTCTGAGTCTTGGATTTGGTAGTAACGAAACCTCCCACCCCCACAAACCCTCCCACCCCCTTGCATTGGACCACCTATGAGGAATATCTTGAGAGTTATCTGTGGCTCTTTTTTGCCTAGAGAACTACCAATACGAAAAGGGAAAGCAAATCATAGGGAAACTGAAAGGTAAGCTTTAATGAGAAAGAAAGGAACATGGTGATGCACTAGTCTTAAATTCCAGATCCTGAAACGCACAATTTCTCATTTTCATTCTTTTTTTCCACATAATGGGTCAATGAATGATATCCAGAATACGAACTGTTAATTCTTTGAAGACTTACCCATTTATGGCCTTAGAATGGTGACAGCGATTATAAGGAAGTTTAAGAAAGACTGAGCTTTTGATATGATAAAAGTTATTAGGTAAAAACAAGGTAATATTTGACAAATGAGCAGAGACATAAAATGCTCAACCATCATCCTATTCAAGATATTTCTGATGTCTCAAAATATATTATTATCTGATTATTCAACTATATTGCCATCACAGAGTTAAACTTGAGATGACCAAAGTCATTTTGATCTTAACCACCATCTTGCCCCTTACGCAATCCTGACATATATTCCAAATCTCATGGGGTAACTAAAGTCATTAAGATAAATTTCCAGATATGTCTTGCCAGGCCAACCCTGGAATGTCATTTATCAAATGCCTTGAATGTTACTATTTCTTGTAAAATTCGAGTATGCTCAGGTTAGACATGTCATTTTTGTCTATAAAACCATTTTTTCTGCTGTTTCATGTCATGGAAAGCCATTATCTCCCAGCTACCTGAAACTATGCTTTTGTCTTAAGTCTCCCCAATAAATTATACTTTGTGATATCTTGGATTTGTCTTCTTCTTTTATTTTCCATACTTTCTACCTTAGGCAGTTTTGGTTTACACACACACACAAAAAAAAGCACCAATTCAGTGTAAGTAAACCAAAAATAATATTCTATGTCCTACACAGTTACATTTACAATATGTCATCCTTTACCAGACTATATTCTACTATGGTGATGGCCCTGATAAGAATTTTTTTAAAGAATTATTTATTTTATTTGAGATGCAGAGTTACAGAGAGAGAGAAAACACACACACACATACACACACACAAAGAGAGAGAGAGAGAGAGAGAGAGAGAGAGAGAGAATCTTTGATCTACTGATTCACTCCCCAAATCCCCAAATTGCCACAATGGCCACCAGGACCAAACTGAAGTCAGGAACCAGTAGTGTCTTCTGGGTCTCCCACATGGGTGGCAGGGGCCCAAGCACTTGGGCCATCCTCTGCTGCTTTCCCAGGCACATTAGCAGATGGTTGGATCAGAAGTGGAGTAGCCTGGACTTGAAGAGGCATCTGTATTGGATGCCAACTATGATGCTGTTATGCCACAGCGCCAGCCTCCAAAAGGAGCCTTTCTTGAGAGCCACATGCAAAATGCAAAAATACTCCTCTGTGTCTTGATTAACAAGAACAGGATACAAGGAATACAAATGGCTTCTTTCTTTAAAAAAAATGTATGTATATATGTGTGTGTGTTTATGTATTTGAAAGACAGAGTGAAAGTAAGAGAGGGGGAAAGAGAGTGGGAGAGAGAGAGAGAGAGAGAGAGAGAGAGATTTTCCATCCACTGTAATACTCCTGAAATGGCTCCAACATCTAGCACTGGGTCAACCAAAGCCAGGATCCAGGAACTCCATCCTAGTCTCCTACATGGGTGGCAGGTACAAGTACTTGGGCCATCGTCTGCTGCATTTCAAGACATGTTAGCAGGGAGCTGGATTGGAAGAAAAGAAGCTGTGACTTGAATCAGCATTCTGATATGGGATATGGTGATTTAACCCACTGCACCATGACTTTTGGCCCTGGAGTAAAAAGTATTTCTAAGAATGACTGAGAAAGAGTCAGGGAAGAAATTGTTAGAGCTACTGTGGGAGGGTAGAGAGTATGTAAGGAAACCAGTTACTGCATAAGCTACCTAATTCTTGCAGTGTCTAGGTTGGCAATTCCTAGTAATTATATCCCAATGAGAAAGATAACTAGATCTATACCTAAGTTTTATATGATAGTTTGAGGAGTGAACATTAGAAAAATGAAAAAGTGATTTAAAATTATCTTTAAGTGCTACGTAGTGTAGAGCATTATTGCAAAATCTATGTTATTTCTAAAATGTCTGTTTTTTCCCTATGAAAGCAGATACAATATCCTTATTTGTAGAAGTAAATTGGAAAACAAAGCAATCCTTTCCCAGTAAGTTAGAGAAATTATTAAAAATAGCTAATAGGTAATAAATAAAATCGCTACAATAAAGAGGAAACATTGCAGAAACAAATCCCCAGCATACTGTCTATTATTTTCCCTTTTAACACTGATCTACAGTTCTTGCAGCTACAGTGCTTCGAGCCATTTACCCTCTACAGTTGTTCTAATTATATCTATCAAATGTGATGCATGTTTAATTGGATTTTAATAGGACTGTAGCTCCTTGTTTAGCAGCAAGTTTAACAGGAGAGTAATTTATTGTTGATAAGGTATGGGGTCATCCTTTCCTCCTACTAAATAAGAATTGAAATGTGTTTGAAAACCAATGTCTTGGGTTAAGTTCCTGCTCAGAAAGCAAATCCCTATAAATCAAAGTGGTGATTATTTTGCCCATGTTCTGAATGAGTTGAGAACAGAATTAACATGTTTAATAACCCTGCCTATGAAAAATTTCTCTTAAAAAAGCCCTGTCCAAATTTTTCTTCAAGGTAATTAGATACTGGGTGCACAATTTTCATGATAATATTATATAACAGGTACATTTCCTGCTTGAGGGAAGTATAAACCAGTAACAAATTAATTCTGTGAAATCATGAATAAGCCAACTGACCAAAAGTTGTAGCATTCATCAAAAGAAATAACATTGACATGTCAAAAAGATGTAAGATTTTTAGAGTGGTAGCAAGGCAATTGAATCAATTACCATATGAAGAACTCTTTTTCTATTATGTTCTATGGGTTCCCAGATACTATTTTTGATAAGATTATATTAAAAGGTTTTAACTATATCAATGCAGCATGATGTTTTATGTGACTGAATCTTAATAATAATCCCTGCTGACATACTTATCTATTCAAACGAGTAGGGATCCATTTTGATAGTGATGGCAGAAAAATGAGTTGGTGTTAATCATTATATTGTCAGAACCATTCCCTGAATATTCAAATGATAATTTGAGGCATATTTTAAAAAGCAGAGACACAACAAGAAATAAAGGATAACATGGCTTCAGTAATAATGTGCCTTTGTTGTTAAAAATTATACATGTCTTTCTTATCTTCCTAATCTGGAATCGCCATTTATCCTTTCAATTTGCAGGAAAATCGATGGTGACTAACATTAAGGCTCATTAAGGTTCAAGATGAAATGAATTTTGAAAATTTCTGTTGGATCACAAGAACACTATTTATGTCTATTTGTTATGAACATCTTGTTTTTCAAACTATTCTACAAAGTATATAAAGCTACTTTAAAAATAACTCATTAATCTTTACTTACAAACCTTCTGTGCTTAGTTGTATGAAGGAGGGAAACAATGAAAAATTCAGTCTTGAAAACAAAATTCATTATATAAGTTGAGGTGCAAGTAAAAAATAGGACTTTTAGAAAGAAAAACAATATAAATAATTAGGACTATTTATATGTTTAAGAACTTTGGATAATTAACTATCAGTATCAGCATATCTCTTTCAACTTAGATTTTAATTAAAAGCTTGAGATGGCATTTGCTATCTATGAGCACTGCTATACCCTTGGTCCTTGAATTTTGCTATCGTTTTGAGGCTACCAAGGCATAAGTGTCAGACATTCATCTTTTCTCATGATTTCTATGACTAGGACATGGCATAAACTAATTTCTGTAAACTTCTGCAGCAAGAATGTAAATCGAGTAACTATATGGTAAGGCACAAGAGGAAATGCAAGGCCCTTGACCTTAATTAGATCAGATACTTCTTGCAGAGAAAGAAATATACATAAAACATAACTTCACAAGATAGCATGTGAAAATGCTGAATTTAGATCTACTATTAAGCTCTGTGGGAAACCTATTTCTGGCTAACTTTCATATTCTTTATCTTTATATGGGGGCTGGAACTGTGGTGCAGTGGGTTAATGTCCTTGCCTGAAGTGCCCACATCCCATATGGGCGATGGTTTGAGACCTGGTTGCTCCACTTCTGATCCAGCTCTCTGCTATGGCCTGGAAAAGCAGTAGAAGATAGCCCAAGTTCTTGGACCCCTACACCCTCATGGGAGACCTGGCTCTTGGCTCCTGGCTTCAGATCGGGGCAGCTCCCACAGTTGCAGCCATTAGGGAGTGAACCATCGGATGGAAGACCTCTTTCTCTCCACCTCTCCTCTTTTTAACTCTGACTTTCAAAAAATTAAATAAATCCTAAAAGAAAAATATTTATAGAAGAAAAAAATTACCATGTTACCATTTACTTTTAGGGATTTATGAATTGCTTATACTTCCAATATCTTCACTGACAGCCATCTTTCCCTATCTATTCACCAAACCATACAGAACTCACATGCTCTATGAAAGTGAATGTGACATGTTAAACATAAGCATGGCATTTCCAGTACTTCTGGTGTTCTGACTCTGTTTCTGCCAGTTGTAAGCTATAGGAATTTGAATAAGTTGCTATCTATAAGACTTTCTATAAACACATGTAAAATGCGGATTATTATAATGGAATTAAATGAGACAATTCATCCAGGACACTTAACACATCCTGTGGACCAGAGTAAGTGTTCATAAGTTGATTGATCATTGATATAGTTGTGTATTTATAAACTTTGCCTTTGAAAGGAAACTGGGACCAGTACACATTCAACATCTTTATTTTAATTGTATACTTTTTTGAGTAGACCTATTATTGCCCAGTTTTTTATTACAGTTTGAATTTGGTGTGGTTTCATGAGAGAAAGTAATGAAAATAACTCCTGGATTCAAGTCATTTTTTTTCCTTAGTAACTATGGTAAACACAGAGGTGAAGGAAACAGTAAGGGCAGGTTATTTGGAATTACAGCTTCTACCAATTTCATCTTGTATGCAATGTGTTCTATGGCCCAGAGATATTACTTAGCTTGAGTAATTTTGTTAATTATTAATGAGAAAGAAGTGTATCAGCTTTAGATTTTGGATTTTAGTAATCTCTATACCAAATTTGTTTAAAAATGCGCTATATCAAACATAATTCCAAGAATCACACCATTGATTTTCTGGTGATTTTTTTGGGAATAATTTCTTGGATATGAACCAAAAAGCATAGTCAACAAAAGCAAAATTAGACTTTGAAACCATCAGACTAAAAGGCTTATGTACAGCTAAGAAAGATTCAACAGAATTAAAAGTCAATCAATGAAATGGGAGAATATATTTTCAATAATATATATGAGAAATAATTAATTTCCAAATTGTATATAAAGAATACCTACAACTCAACAAAACAAAATGAAACAAAATCAAATGATTCAATATAAAAAGTAAATGAAGATGTTGTAGAGGAATTTCTACAAAGAAGATACACCGATGGCCAATAGGTATTTGAACAGGTGCTCTACATCACAAATCATCAAAGAAATCCATATAAACTTCATAGGGTAGGGAGGGGGCAGTGTTGTGACGTAGTAACTAAAGCTGTCACCTGCAACACCAGCATCCTGTATGAGCACAGGTTTGTGTCCCAGCTTCTATGCTTCCCATGCAATGGCCTGGGAAATGTAGTGAAGATGGTCCAAGTACTTGTGACCCTGCCATCTATGTGGGAGACCTAGATGAAGCTCCTTGCTCCTGGTTTCTACCTGGCCCAGCATTGGCCTTTGTGGCCATCTGGGGAGTGAACCAGTGGATGGAATATCTCTCTCTATGTGCAATCATTGTATGCTTTTGGTGGGAATGCAAAATGGTGCAGACAGCATGGAAAACAATGTGAAGTGCTCTGAAAAAATCAGAAGTTGAGTAATTGTGAGAAAATCTTTATAACTAACCAACCAATTAACTAACAATTTATATGCTCACGTGCATACAAATTTTAAGTATAGTCATATTATTCTTTAAAATGACTAGTCCATATCTCAAGCAATGATGCCTAGAGATTTTATGTTCCTAGAACCATTTATTTTATTATTAATTAAATGAAATGACTTCTATTTATACTATTTATACTTTTTTAATGATGTAGCTTATTGACCACTTCCTTGGCTAATCTTTTATGGTTTTGAAATATATTTTTGTTTTATTAATTTTTTCATGTTATTAATTTTTTGAATTTTTAAAAGTTGTTTTTTCTCTTTGTGCTTTACTTAATGTGGATTTTGACCTAATGACTCTCCTGACACTATATCAGGATCACTTTATATCAAATCCAATAGCTAATATTCACACTATTTTACCTTCACAGTTGTATGTGGCTTGATTTCCCATGGCTACTTTCTTGAAAAAATTTTCCTTACTTGTATACAGTATATCACTCACACCTAAGTGTATCCTTACAGTTTAGGGACTTTGAATCATATAGTTCTTATAAGTATCTATATAGTTCCTCTTTCTTAATTTTATCTCTAAAGATTAGAGAATATTTTTATTTTTTTAAAGATTTATTTATTTATTTGAAAGGCAGAGTAACACACAGAGAGAAGGAGATGTAGAGAGAGAGGTCTTCAATCTCCTGATTCACTCCCCAATTGGCCAAAACTGCCGGAGCTGTGCTGGGCTAGAGCTGTGCTATCTGAAGCAAGAAGCCAGGAGCCAGGAGCTTCTTCTGGGTCTCCCTTGTGGGTGCAGGGTCCCAAGGACTTGGGCTGTCTTCTGCTGCTTTCCCAGGTCATAGCAGAGAGTTGGATCTGAAGTGGAGCAGCCAGGACTAGAACCAGCACCCATATGGGATGCCGGCACTACAGATGGCGGCTTTACCCACTACACCACAGCGCCAGACCCTAGAGTATTTTTGGTTTTTTTGTTTGTTTGTTTGTTTTTGTTTTTTGACAGGCAGAGTGGACAGTGAGAGAGAGAGACAGAAAGGTCTTCCTTTTGCCATTGGTTCACCCTCCAATGGCCGCCGTGGTTGGCGCGCTGCAGCCGGCTCACCGCGCTGATCCGAAGGCAGGAGCCAGGTGCTTCTCCTGGTCTCCCATGGGATGTAGGGCCCAAGCACTTGGGCCATCCTCCACTGCACTCCTGGGCCACAGCAGAGAGCAGGCCTGGAAGAGCGGCAACCGGGACAGAATCCGGTGCCCCAACCAGGACTAGAACCCGGTGTGCCAGCGCCTCAAGGTGGAGAATTAGCCTATTGAGCTGCGGTGCCAGCCTACAGTATTTTTAATCATTTGCCTTAACCCACAAAGAAGTTGCTTTATTGTTTACATTCTCCCCCTTTGTCAGCACATCCTGTATTCATATTCCATTCAAAGATTAACAATTCCAAAGAGTATACCCTAAGGTCAAAACTTTCCTCTGAACACCAGATGCTTATTCCACAGTTCCTTTTTAGATATTTCCACTTGGATACTTAAAATGTATTTCCATTCTCACAAGGTACCTGAGAAAACCCGTACAATGCCAGACTGATTCTACCTTTCGTAGAATTAGCAGTACTACCACTAGCACAGTTTCTTGGGTCAAAATGATCAAAGATGTGATTGTTGCAAATTAAGTTTGCAATTTCTTCAGGGACATCGCACATAGTATTTTTACTTCTAGAACATTGTTCAGAACAAATTTCTTGAGATTCATTATTCCTCATCATGTGATGTTTTTTAGATTTATTTGGAAGGCAGAGTTACAGACACACATAAATACACACACACACAGAGTAAGTGAGAGAGAGAGTGAGCGAGCGAGCGTCCAGCAGCTGGTTCACTCTCCAAATGGCTGCAACGGCCAGGGCTGGGCCAGACGGAAGCCAGGAGCCAGGACATTTTTCCAGATCTCCCGAGTGGTTACAAGAGCCCAAGCACTTGGGCCACCTTCTGGTGCTTCCCAGACACAAGAGCAGGGAGTCTGATTGGAAGTGGAGCAGCTGAACCATGAACCAGCATAGATATGGGATGCCAGCATGACATGTGGAAACTTTACCCACTAATCCACAATGCTGGCGCTGTGAATTTTTGTTTAAATTTGAATCTTTCTTAGAGAGAACTTCCCTGAAAGGCATATCTGAAAGAGATCACCTCTCAAATATTCTTTGAAGATTCAAGAACCATTCTTCCAAGGTATTTTTCCCCATCTGAGGTGAAGGTATTTACTGCTTATTTGTCTTCTTTCCCTACAATGAAAATGTAAACAAAAGGTGAAAATTTTGTTGGTCTAACAAGAATGCAACATTTTTGACTCATTACCTTGAGAAGTACATATAGATGAGGGTTTAAATGAGTGCAAATTTGTTGAAAATCTACATGTATAAAGATGGAAAATGATAGGGTATGGGGATTCTTACTATATGTCAATATACAAATGGCAATAAAATTGCAGGGAGAGATGAGAGAAGTAGGAAGAGAGACAAGGAAAGGGCAGGTGAGGAGGAGAGAGGGAGAGACAGGAAGGAGAGAGAGAGAAAGATAATAGAAATCTTAAAGTGAATGATCTCTGTTGTGTATGCAAATGTGTGCTGAAACTGTAGTTACCTTTACTGTGGATGGCAGATACAGAGGATAGTCATAACACCTACTGGATATTTGTAAATTACCTGGTAGATTTGGCACCTGATACTGAGAAGCAGAAATACTGAGATTCTGGAGAATAAAAGAGAACATTTTGTGTATAAAAGTGTGTGTGTATGTGTGTGTGTGTGTGTGTGATATACCTGTTCACAGATAACATACTTAGAGTGTGGATACTGTTATGAGAATTTTAATGCTCAGTTAGTCCTGTAAACCCCTAAAATGTTCTGTTTAATTTCAAAGAATCTTAGGAACGGATCCATCATGAAAATTAATGCATGAAGATGTTTTAGGTACGGATTCTGGCTTCCCTATCAATTGGCTGCATAACAAAACTCTGGCTTATTGATTAACCTCCACCTCTCAATGCTCCACAGCTGAATATGTGGCGACAATGATGTAAAGGTTGATTCTGAGTTTGACTGAGATGATACATACAAATGTCGATTCTCTCTCTATTCTTTAATAGTGTTTTACCTCAAATTTCTCTTAACAGATATAGTTTCATATTCTGAATAATAGTATTACTGCAAAATAATTGTGTGGGTATAACATGGTAGCATCAGAAAACATTTGAAAGTAGTTTTAAAGGATTTTTGAAGGTTTTAGGTATGCATGCCTCAATGATTTTGAGTAGTCTTTTCAATAACAAAACCAGATGCTATTTTGAAAAGGTAGCTCCATGTCATGCAATCATGATCATTGTTTATTCTTGTTCAAGTGTTGTCATGTCAAGTGTATATACTTAATAGATAATATTGGATTTGCTGTCAAGTATGCTTGCTCTCTTATTTAAATCTTTTTTTCATAGAGTTCTATATAAAGCACATAGCTTCTGCAAGGCATATTTGTTATGCAGATAGAGTTGCAGCATTAATGTTAATGGCAAATTCAGATGTCTATTTTTTTCTTTCTGGTAATAAAGTAGCTCATTTAAAATATGTGTTGCGCTATTAGTACTAGTTTAATACTTAGCAAATGATGGTAAATAGTACCTTCGGGTATTTCTTGGGGCTTGCGATTCATATCAAAGGTCAAATTAAATGGGGTTTTTTGAGCTTTCAGTTTAAGTATATCTCAGCAAAGTAGTTAGGCATCTGAGTGACTTTAGGGTCAAATGCTTGGTTTACCAAACCAAGTTCACTAATTAGTGATTGTGTGACTTTGAACAGACTATTCCAACTCACTGCATCTCTGATTTCCTCATCCTTAAAAAAAGTCCACCCATTTTGTGTCAAGATAAAAGGACTTGATATACATAAAGCATATAGATGAGTTAGCACATAATAAATATTTAATAGAAGTTAATGTTAAAATTTTATCATATGAGTAGCAAAGAAGCATGTGAAAATATGTTCAATTGACCTAACATTGAAAAATGAAGCTTAAGATCAAGTTGGGACATCACTAAATATCTATTAGAACTTCTAAAATAAAGCAAAGTAGCAAAAAACTGTATTACTATTATTAATGACTCAGACTTACCTCTCCTTGAAACACACATAACCAACTCTTCAAACAGTCAGTTGTATGTAAATCCCCAGCTGTCATCACATTTAAAAAATTGGTTGTTATTGTGTTTACATGACTGTCTCCTTTATGGGTCTTGACTTCCAGTGAATCTGATTCTTACTGATGTGTCTAGTGCCCAGCATATTGCTGTGTTCTATATTGGTTGAGTAAACTGAATGACTCATTTTTATATAACATGATACTATCTTAGAAGACTTATTTTAAAACACTGTGAATAAAGTACTTGTTAGGACAGCAATTTAAACAATTTTCTCATTTGAAAAGAATCTTTGTTTTCACAAAATATGCTTGTTTTTGAAATTCCTGCAAGGTTTATATTGTTTTAGGAAGTGGATAAATGCTAGGGTAATTGAAATTCACTTCTTGATATCATTTGGGTATGGAATAAAGTAGAGAAAAATTGCACACACTTTGTAATCTCCATCAAGTCAGTGAAAACACTGATAAGAATAAATATCAGTAGCCATTTGAAAACCCATCAGAGTGACTAGATTAAATAGAAACTACATATTCTATTAAAATGTTTCATAAAACTGAGTTTATCTCCTGTAGCAAAGTCCTAGTATACTATTCTTCACGGGTTTCTTTTTTTCTGACAAGATGCATGGTTAATTTCATTTTGAAAATTGATTAGACTGCCTGATTGATTGCAGTGATTGCTTTTCTTGTCTTGAGCAAGGAGATAACATTTGTAATTCTTATTAAAAGTTGATTAGTATTTAATACTGTTAGTCTTGTTGAATGTTGCATAATAAAATTTAAAGCCAAAACCTGCGTGGCCAATTACTAAATATAAATACAAAGTAAACCATATTTTCAAGTGCTATAAAAAATTCAAAGGGATAATCTTCAGTGTTAAAACAAACCTGAAAAAAATCTCATTAAAGACTAATCTCTGTGGTCTTAAAAATGTTTTATTGTCTTCTTTGTGGACATGTTTATGATTTTGAATAGAGAATACAAATAGTCTGCCTGTCGCTAATGCATTAAGAATTTGCTTGACAGTTTGAGTGGTAGCCATTGGGCTCTGTGGATTAAGATGCTGTTTGGGATTCCCATATCACTTACAGGAGAGACTGGCTTTGAATTCCCATTGCCTGTTCCTGATTCCAACTTCATGTAGTCACTGGGAGGCAGCTGATGATGGCTCAAGTGGCTGGGGTCCCTGCCACCAACATAGGAGACTCAGATAGAATTCCCAGTCTTGGCTATCACAGTCATTTGGGGGAATGACTTAGCAGATAGGAGACCTCCATTGGTCTGTCTCTCTGCCTTTCAAATAAATCTTCTGTACAATTAACCAACTGGTTTCATTTTCCTAATGATCAAGACTGTGACTAAAGAACATCTTCAATTAATGTGTGCATGCTTCTTATGAACAGATCTAGTCTTCGTGCTTAGACCTATGTGATGACTTGACAGAAATGTTGGGACTGGCATTGTGGCACCCTACTCCCATACCAGAGTGCCTAGTTGGAGATCCAGTTACTCTGCTTCACATCTAGTTTCTTGATAATGCACTTGGGAGGCAGCACATAGTGGACTAAGTATTTGGATTCCTGCCATTCACATGGGAGAGTTGGATGGAGTTCCTGGTGCCTGGCTTCAGCCTGGCCTACTTCCAGCTCTTATAGGCATTTGAGAAGTGAACCAATGGTTGGAAGACCAGTAACTCTCTCTTTCTCTCTCTCTCTCTCTCTCTCTCTCTCTGCCCACTCATTCTCTGTTACTCTTTCAAATAAATAAATAGCATCTTTTTTAAAAAAAAGATGTATTTAAGTATATTTTGAAATGTATCCACTAGTAGAGGGAATAGTTGTCAAAACAAATTATTCAAAAGGTTATCATCCTTGAAAAAATAGCTACTTCCTTCACATGTTGTATTGTCTTTAGTAAACGACTTTGCATGCCTGCTAAATGAAAGGGCCTCTAGAGAGTGTGACAGGAAAAAGAGCTTTGGGACTTGAAGATGGTGGCTGTTTTGTGATTCTCTGCACTGTGGCATCATCTGTATTCAGAGAGATCAGGGCATTAATCCTTCTTGCCAACCTTAGAGGCTATTGTCTTACCCGGATTGCATAGCTTTAGATCTGAAATGACTGCAGAATACGGTGAAATCTGTGTATTCTGTTTGAGTTTTATGCAGTGATTTCCTGAACCACCCACCCTGAATCTCACAGCACATTGTGCATAAAGTATATCAGTCTGTTGACAGGAGACAATTGAGATTAGTGGAAGTGACATGCACATGTGGAGGAGTGCCGAGTAGGCAGAAAAAATGAGCAAAAAGGAAATGAAGTGACCTCCTAGCAGCAGATGAACATGACTCAATCAGCAATGGAAATCAATGGGCTGAAAGGAACTGGCAGGGAAAATCAATGAGGGAGTAATGCACTGACCAATGAACTTTGTCCCCTCTGTATTCTTGTCTTGCTACAGCAACCT
This sequence comes from Lepus europaeus, assembly GCF_033115175.1. Classification (NCBI taxonomy): domain Eukaryota; kingdom Metazoa; phylum Chordata; class Mammalia; order Lagomorpha; family Leporidae; genus Lepus; species Lepus europaeus. The sequence continues at coordinate 64,134,018 of NC_084838.1, read as the reverse complement.
GAATATCCACGTATATCTCCTCCTGGTCCTTCCAGCATTTCCATTCAAATTTACATTCTCATCAGGTCTGACTTCCATGCTACTGTGTAGCATACCCTCTGCACAATGTAAAACATTCAAAGATGCTTCAAGTGTGTTCCCTCCATCCTGTAGGAAATCAACTAGCCAAAAGAATTTGTCTAAGAACCTGAGTACCCAGAACAGGGCAGAGTGGAAAGAAACAGAAAAAGCTTAGACTGAGTTTCTAGGACCTTCAAGTAAGTTTCAGCTTTGCCATTCATTTGTATTTCTGTGTCAATTAAACTTGGAACCTTAATTATATCAGACTTTGTGTGTAGACAGTTGAACAACTACAGGGTATCAAACAATGTGCTAGACACTGTCATACATGTTTCTAAGTTACTTATTACCAATGTTGAATCAAGCAAATGCTATTTTTGGGGAAAGGCATCATTTTGTTGCAAGTGTAAGCTTCTGGAAGTTAACTGAGTATTTCAGAAAAAGCTGAAGGATTTGGGATCACAAACATGCTGCAATAACAAAGAACTCATGGGAAGGAACACCACATATTCAGCTAATGATCAGGAGGTTCAGTTTGGAATATATGAATTGTTCTACCTTACATTGTGTGATCCTTCTCAACGACATCATTTTCTGTACCTCAGACTTGCTGTTGTTTCCCAGGATACCTGTGAGACTACTGTAAGAAAATGTTCTTTAAAAAAATCTCAAAATCTAAAAAAGATAAAGTACAATATTATGTATTATGACAGGGAAAATAACAGTAATCATTATACACAGAGTTAATACAGAGAAAAAAAATAGCACTATTATTTTCTTCTCTAGCCAAAAATAAATTAAATCAACTTTGTGGGCAGACCCAGTACTCTGTCACATTTTTTATTTTAGTTGAATTGTTTTCCTCTCATTTATCAGCAGGAGTGCTTTTTTTGCTCCTTCCTTGATTGATATTGCTATGGTCATTATTAAATATTTCAGTGTGAGAACATTTTATGTTTGCTTCTGGAGGTCTCCAGCTTCTTCTAATCCCCAATGAATTTATCAAAATAGCTCATTTGAGATTAAATACCATTTTTGTTAATATGGTTAATGATTTGCCTACCTTGTGGTAAGTGAAAATCAACAAAATATATATCACTTTGTATGTAAATTAAACATTTTGTTTATTTTTATTTGTATTTTTTAAAGATTTTATTTATTTATTTGACAGGCAGAGTTATACAGAGAGAGAAGGAGAGGCAGAGAGAGAGGTCTTCCATCAGCTGGTTCACTCCCCAATTGGCCTCAATGGCTGGAGCTGTGCCTATTAAAAGCCAGAAGCCAGGAGATTCTTTCAGGTCTCCCACATGGGTGAAGGAGCCCAAGGACTTGGGCCATCTTCTACTGCTTCCCCAGGCCACAGCAGAGAGCTGGATCAGAAGTGAAGCAGCCAGGACTCGAACCGGCACCCATATGGGATGCCAGCCCTGCAAGTGGTGGCCTTACCGGCTACGCCACAAAGCCGGCCCCCATTAAACAATTTTATCGTTACTAGATCATGTGAGCTGGTCTTTCACCTTTATATTTAACAAAAATTAGATAGTGAGGGAACCAAATTGTCCTAGATTGCAAGGCTTCTAATAGAAAGGAACAGAGCCTTTCAGCTTCACTGCAGCTGCTCCTTGTGACAGCGAAATCTTAAATATAGAGTTCCCAATGGAATAGGGCTCCTTTTGGTGAGTCTTTTCTGGGAGTCATTCTGCAGCCTGAGGAGCCTTCTGTTCAGTGCGTGCCTTTCTTTAGAAAAGGGGACTCTCATACGGTTGATGAGGATAATGTTTTTCCCTGATTTCAGCTGTAGATGAGTTCTATTACGAGGAATGCTCACTGAACTGAAAATCTAGTCTCGGTTTTTTTGGTGTAATTTATTGACTTTTGAACTTTTAAAACTGTTGTGGTGTTTGCTTATTTGGTAGTAAAATATGATTCCCCCATTGCCCCATCCACAATAAATTTCCTACTTAAAATCTTTAATTATCAAACAACCTAATTTTCCATTTAAAGTAATGGAGGGAATACCAGGAGTCCTGTCTCTCCAGACTATGGAACTTAGGTCACCTTACCACTGGGCTTCAGCATTCTGTAAAGCACGGACCTGTGAAAAGTGAAAGATGACTTTTTCATGTGTAATGGAATTCTAAAAGGATTTTATACTCTAACTGGCTAATCTGAAGTCTAAATGAGTTACTTTCTGAGTTAGCTGAGGTTACTTTGATATACACTTTCAGTAAATGTATTTTTGCTTCCTAGTTAAGGAATGGTATAGAGCATGCACAAAGTATCAATTCTGGTTCCAGATATAGTTAAGTTCACATCTATTAATTAATGAAATTTTTGATCTTGGAAGAGTTCTTACATCAGATTTATATGTTTGTTTTTCTGATATGAGAAGTGGTAAAGCAACACATAGTTGCTGTACACAGTGATTAATAATATTATTTCTCTTAAAAATTGTGCAAGAGGATAAGATGCTATTTAGAACAATATAGATATTACTCTTACAAAAACAACTCTCAGCTGTATTAGTTCTGCAGTCTGTACTCATTTAATTTTAAATTCAATCAACAGTCCTGAACCCTGATCAAAGAACATTCAGCACATAAACAAGTAAGCAAAAACATAAGGAAATTGCACTCTCATGAAAAGAATAAGTGAGGAGAAAGGGCTATGGATCAAATAATCACCCAAATGAAGACAAAGCTACAATTGGGACAGCATTGTAAGATCAATAGAGATCGTGTGAGGAAATGGCAGATCTGAAGTATGAGCAGAAGTTAACCACTAAGGAGAAAAACAATTGTAGGTAGAATGAGACAAATAAGATATGTTAAGACAGGTGCAGAAGAAATAAAAATATAAAGCTTCAAGGTAAATGAGCACCTGAACAGGAATTCCAGTCTGGACAAAATAATAAGCAACAAAATAGCTTAGAGTCCAGTAAATGGTAGCATCATGTGAGCAAAGTAATAGAAAACAGTAGGTTATACATAGGTTGTTGCCTTAGGATAACAGGTAGTCAATCACTTGTTAGTGCAAAAGTATTTCATAGATGCTATTCTGTGGCTTAGTTTTAATAGGGACACATGTGCGAAAGATGGTACGCTACCTGTCAGACTGAACTAGAAAGGTTGTTGAAGAAAGAGCTCCTGAGGATAGAATGGTGATGATTACTGATGCCAGGCTATTGACTGGAGTCAGACAAGGAAATTGAAGAAAAGAACATCCATAAGAGCAGCAAATCAGAGCATTGGGGAATCAGAAATTCTTTGTAACTGGAACTACACTTTTGGGGAAGAAGGTGTTATTAGGGCACGGTTGCATGGATTTAGTTTTGAAAAACATACAGTGCAATCCTGCTTATAATATGATTTGTCAATGGGTTGGATATGAGAGTGAAAAGAAAACAACTTTCTTTTCTTTTTTGCATAGATTATGAATATTGTCATAGAATGGAAATAATATTAGTAATAAGCAGACATTGCTCTGATGTTTTCTTTTAAAATGTTAAGGAAATGAAGGACACTTATTTATTTTGTAATGTTAAAAATAAGCAACATATAAAATTTCATGGGCAATTTGAAATTGCCTCTGCAAAACATACATAAAAAATAAAGAAGGAAATATTAAGAATAGTTATCCCTCTGGGGTTCAAAGATACAGAAAACAGATAAATACACTGTGAGAAGTAGAGACATTAGGTTCATTTTCAAAGTAAGATGTTCATCTGTGAATAGAAAATTATGAACAGCCAGTTAGGGTAATAGCTTGCAGATGTGTGGAAAATTGCAAGTAGCTAGCGTAACAGGTAGGTTACAAATGGCAAGGTACATTCACCTGGAAAGTCCTAGAGCAAACAGAGTGTTTTCAAATAGAAAGTTAGAGGTGGTTAACTTAGAAAAACTAAAACAAATGGAGATAATAAAACTTGGGTGGTGTCCAGGAAGGTTGTGGCCCCGAGGTACTCAGCCGATGAGAAACCAGGGAAGGGATTTGCATGCTAGGGAATAAATAGCTTGCTGTAACCATGTGTACTGCCTACCAGACACCCGAACTTGCAACAAAGTCTCATTTTTGCTGCACTTCCTGAGTCTGAGTCTATCCTTTGAGTGGACAGATGAGAATGTTTCCCCCATACACATACAAATGTATACATTTTTAAAAATTCATTTTATAATTTTAAACTTTTTCTGAAATTGAACATGCAACACTTTTTTTAAAACTTTTATTTAATGAATATAAATTTCCAAAGTACAGCTTATGATTTACAATGGCTTCCCCCTCCCATAACTTCCCTCCCACCCGCAACCCTCCCCTTTCCCACTCCCTCTCCCCTTCCATTCATATCAAGATTCATTTTCAATTCTCTTTATATACAGAAGATCAGTTTAGTATATATTAAGAAAAGATTTCAACAGTTTGTCCCCACATAGCAACACAAAGTGAAAAATACTGTTGGAGTACTAGTTATAGCATTAAATAACAATGTACAGCACATTAAAGACAGAGATCTTACATGATATTTTAAAAAAAATTGATTAATTTTCTATGCAATTTCCAACTTAACACCAGGTTTTTTTTTTCATTTTCAATTATTTTATATACAGAAGATCGATTCAGTATATACTAAGTAAAGATTTCATCAGTTTGCACCCACACAGAAACACAAAGTGTAAAAATACTGTTTCAGTACTAGCTATATCATTACTACACATTGGACAACCCGTTAAGGACAGATCCCACATGGGACGTAAGTACACAGTGACTCTTGATGTTGATTTAACAATTTAACACTCTTGTTTATGGCGTCAGTAATCTCCCTAGGCTCTATTCATGAGTTGCCGAGGCTATGGAAGCCTTTAGGGTTCGCCAACTTCAATCTTATTCCGACAGGGTCATAGTCGAAGTGGAAGTTCTCTCGTCCCTTCAGAGAAAGGTACCTCCTACCTTGATGGCCCCAATCTTTCCCCTGGGATCACACTCGCTGAGATCCTTCATTTAGGTCTTCTTCCCCTTCCCCTTCCCCTTCCCCCCCCCTCCTCCTCCTCCTTCTTCTTCTTCTTCTCTCATGGGCTCTTGAGCCAGATCCCAATGCCTTAAGGGCTGATTCTGAGGCCAGAGTGCTATTTAGGACATCTGCCATTCTATGAGTCTGCTGTGTCTCCCCTTCCCATGTTGGATCGTTCTCTCCCTTTTTGATTCTATCAGTATTAGCAGACATTACTCTTGTTTGTGTGATCCCTTTGACTCTTAGATCTATCAGTGTGATCAATTGTGAACTGAAATTGATCACCTGGACTAGTGAGATGGCATTGGTCCATGCCACCTTGATGGGATTGTATTGGAATCCCCTGGCACGTTTCTAATTCTACCTTTTGGGGCAAGTTCTCTCCTCCATTCAGAGAAAGGTACCTCCTTCCAGATACCGAAGACATTCTTCTCAGATCTGGAAAAATGATGCTTAAATTCATATGGAGAAACAGGAGACCTCGAATAGCCAAAGCAATCTTGTACAACAAAAACAAAGCCGGAGGCATCACAATACCAGATTTCAGGACATACTACAGGGCAGTTGTTATCAAAACAGCATGGTACTGGTACAGAAACAGATGCATAGACCAATGGAACAGAATAGAAACACCAGAAATCAATCCAAACATCTACAGCCAACTTATATTTGATCAAAGATCCAAAACCAATCTCTGGAATAAGGATAGTCTATTCAATAAAAGGTGCTGGGAAAATTGGATTTCCACGTGTAGAAGCATGAAGCAAGACCCCTACCTTTCACCTTACACAAAAATTCACTCAACATGGATTAAAGACTTAAATCTATGACCCAAAACCATCAAATTATTAGAGAGCATTGGAGAAACCCTGCAAGATATAGGTACAGGCAAAGACTTCTTGGAAAAGACCCCAGAAGCACAGGCAGTCAAAACCAAAATTAACATTTGGGATTGCATCAAATTGAGAAGTTTCTGTACTTCAAAAGAAACAGTCAGGAAAGTGAAGAGGTAACCGACAGAATGGGAAAAAACATGCAATAATTTTAAAACTTGAAAAGGATAATAAAAATAAGAAGACATGATTAAGGTTAAATTATAAAACAGCACTTAGGAGAAAGAGACAACACTCAGAAATCTGGAACATTTTATTAAATTGTTCTTCTTATTAAAATTTAGTTAAGACCTGGCAGCTCTGCCAAGAGTTGGATCACTAGAAATGGACCTGCCCTGGAGTCGAAGGATGCCCAGGTCAGAGCCACAGATCTTATTGGCTCTAAGCTGAAAGGCCCTTCACTCAGCCCAACTTCCAAAGTGACCACTGCAGCTGAGGGGATGGTCAAGTAGGGTCAGCAACATTGCAGGCAGAACTGTACATTTCTTGTTAGAGATGCCACCTGCCTTTACCTGGCCAGCTCTCCTCCCAGGCCAGCTAAGTAATGAAAGTCAACAGAGTGCCTTCCCCTTGGAGGTCCACACCTCCCTTAGGATGTACCCCATGTGAAGAGATAGATAGGTCTGGGCCTCTTAACTTACAAGGCCTAAAGCCCAACAGATTATTATCAAGCCCCTTCTGTCAGGTTCTATTTGCCTCTCAATCAGAAAACTTAATTGTAGCTTAGACAGCACCTTTATTAGCTCCTCTAATAATGACTCTGTCCTTTGTTCTAGACCCTGTCTAGTGCACTTGGGCCTCATTCCTTCATAATCATAACCTCTACTCTACCACCAATGGCTCTACTCCCAACCTGTGTGTACTGATGGTCCTCTTCCCCACTTAATGCTGTATAATTGTTCAGACCTGGTTAATGCCACTCTTAGGATCATTGGTACTATCCTCATTCTGTCTTTTATGACCTTGTCTAAATATGATCAGAGTCGGCAAACTTGGAAGGATTACATAGCCTTGGCAACTCATGACGAGAGTCTAGGGTGGTTACTGGCGCCATAAACTAGAGTGTCAATTTGTTGGGTCAACAACAGGAGTCGCTGTGCACTTGCTCCTGATGTGAGATCTCTGTCCTTAATGTGCTGTACATTGTGATTTAATGCTATAAGTAGTACTCAAACAGTATGTTTCACTTTGTGTTTCTATGTGGGTGCAAACTATTGAAATCTTTTCTTAATATATACTAAACTGATCTTCTGTATATAAAGAGAATTGAAAATGAATCTTGATATGAATGGAAGGGGAGAGGGAGTGGGAAAGGGGAGGGTTGCGGGTGGGAGGGAAGTTATGGGAGGGGGAAGCCATTGTAATCCATAAGCTGCACATTGGAAATTTATATTCATTAAATTAAAGTTAAAAAAAAATTTGTTAAGAGACAAATTCATCAAAGCTGAATATACATTCATGACAATTTCCAAAGTTTGAAATTACCTCTAAGAAGCAATGACATATGCAGGAATGTTATTTTTTTTTTTTTTTGCTTAGGTCATTAAATGTGAAAATATTTTTAAAATATTGCTAAAATGTTTGAATATTCTTTATTTGATAGAATTTGAAACCTGGGGACATTTAATTGTTTTCCCACCTCTCCACTGTATTGCCTGGATGATCCCTGTGTGAATATAGACCAATATTTTCTAATTCACCATAGGATACTGACTTTTCCACTTGTTCACTAGATATACAAAATATATGGATAATGTTAAGAATAACTGAGACCTACATTTTTTGCGTGTAAGTTTAGCTTTAACATTTTGCTACCATATCTCTCTGCTCAATACCTAAATAAAACAACCTGAAAAAAAAGGTGTTATTTATTTCCTCTTCCATATTGTATTCAATTTTAGCATAAATTTGATCACAGGATTTGACTTAATTTCCTGTAGGTCTTCAGTTGTTTGTTTTACTGTAAGCAAAGGTGCTCTGAGTTAGGGTATGATGTTTATGTTAGATTTCTGGCCTAGATGTAATTTATCTCTTGAAGTCATGTTTATAGATAGATTAATAAACAGAGGAAAATGTACTTTGAAGATAGAATTCATGTTACAGATCTTGGGATACAGAGTTTATCCATGATTATCTCTGGGAAATGTACCACTAAAATATTAACATATAAAGCTTTCTCTTCCATGATCTTTCTGTCATTATGATATTTATTTACTATTTATTGCTGTACAAGGTAAAAAGGAAATTAAACTTTAATTATCAAGTTATCTACAATTCATCTTTACATACTGAAACTATAGTCTAAAGTAAAAGTATCAGAGCATGTAACTGAAATGTGAAATCACCAGCATTTAACAGTTTGTATTTTATTTTATTTTTTGGCTCAACCATAGAGAGCACCCGAAACTGGCCAGGATGGACAAATGTAAACCAGACTCAGAAACAATGGGAGGGGAAAACAATCAATGTTGAGGCATACAATGTTTTCTTAAGCACATGGGTACTGGTACACAAGGGAAGATCTCATATCTGCCCACTCTAACACCCCTACTAACCTACCAGTCAAATGGCTGATGTTTTGACAGGGGAAAGGAATTGAGCAAGGTATTTTCCCTTCCATAAACTCACAGCCCAACGCCACTGGTCAACCCATAATGACCAGGCAAACTTCAAGTGTATTGCAACTTCTGTACTTAACTTATTGGTAGTTGACAATTTGCTGATTTTCTCCTATTGAGTTGCCTGTTGAACATGTCATGGTAAAGCCTAGTCCTGGGTAGGGAATGCCATCATATGTCCTATAAAGTGATGTGAGATATGCACATTAGACTCTGACACTTCCAATGCCTGAACCGGCCACCATCAGTGGTAGAGGGTAAAAACAGAATAGGTGAGGGCATTGATGGAGAGCTTGGGCAGAATGGGTGCCAGGAAGCAAGGAAGTGAGGAGGCAATTAATACTTCACCAGGATGTTGGGATATGGTGGGACGTACCAGGTGTGGGTTGAGGTTCTAGGTTCCCAGGGCTTGTCTCATTATCCAGTTGGACTTCGCATATCCAAGACTTATAAACTTCAAGTATGTATTGCTATGAATTGCTATGCAATGAATTCAGAGCATTTAACTCCAAGTATAAGACCTTCTGAAAGAGGAGCCCAGTACTACCTTGACCCAAGGTCTGTAAATCTGACCCTGAAAATAAAGCCTTACTGGTTTTAGAATATGTATTACCTCTGTTTCCAGGATTATGTTAAAATAATAGTGGTGAAAAAAAATGATAGTGGTGAAATAAATAAAGTTTGAAATAACAATAACAAGGCCAGCGCCAAGGCTCACTAGGCTAATCCTCCTCCTGCGGTGCCGGCACCCTAGGTTCTAGTCCTGATTGGGGCGCTGGATTCTGTCCCAGTGGCTCCTCTTCTAGTCCAGCTCTCTGCTGTGGCCTGGGTGCGCAGTGGAGGATGACCCAGGTCCTTGGGCCCTGTATCCGCATGGGATACAGGAAGAAGCACCTGGCTCCTGGCTTCAGATCAGTGCAGTGCGCCAGCTGCAACGCACCAGCTGTAGTGGCCATTTGGGGGGTGAACCAATGGAAAAAGGAAGACATTTTTTTCTGTCCCTCTCTCTCTCTCTCACTGTCTAACTCTGCCTGTGAAACAAACAAACAAACAAAAAACCAGTAACAAAAATAATAGAAAGGGAATCCATAGTAGATTACGAATTGTGCATTTGATCATAACTAACATTATTTAGTGCTTTCTATGTGCCAGGCATTTTATATTTGAAATTTCATGCCTCAAACAACCACTCAATGAGTTATTTAGAATAATAAACACACTGAATGAATGAGAAAGGGGTACAAAGAAGTTGTTTAATTCTCCCAAGGACATGCAAGTTTTAAGTTGAATCTGATTAATCTAATACACAGCCTGCACTTTTTTTTTTTTTTTGACAGACAGAGTGGACAGTGAGAGGGAGAGAGACAGAGAGAAAGGTCTTCCTTTGGCGTTGGTTTATCCCCAGTGGCCGCTGAGGCCGGTGCACCACGCTGATCCAAAGCCAGGAGCCAGGTGCTTCTCCTGGTCTCCCATGCAGGTGCAGGGCCCAGGGGCTTGGGTCATCCTCCACTGCACTCCCGGGCCACAGCAGAGAGCTGGCCTGGAAGAGGGGAACCAGGATAGAATCTGGCGCCCGGACCGGTACTAGAACCCGGTGTGCCAGCGCCGCAAGGTGGAGGATTAGCCTATCGAGCCTCAGCACCGTCCCAACAACCACCGTCCCGCATTCTTAATCACAAATAATAATGGCTCTCAAGAAGAAATGAAGTAGATAACAGAGTAACAAAATTAGAAGGAAGGAAAATTTAGAAGGAAGGAAAGGAAAATTGTCACAGAATTCTTAATGGACAATTTGGAATAACTAATTAAGAATAACCTGAACATTCACACACATCTTCACTTTTTAAAATACCTTTAGGAGCCGGCGCTGCGGCTCACTAGGCTAATCCTCCACCTTGTGACGCTGGCACACCAGGTTCTAGTCCTGGTTGGGGCGCCGGATTCTGTCCTGGTTGCCCCTCTTCCAGGCCAGCTCTCTGCTGTGGCCAGGGAGTGCAGTGGAGGATGGCCCAAGTGCTTGGGCCCTGCACCCCATGGGAGACCAGGAGAAGCACCTGGCTCCTGCCATTGGATCAGCGCGGTGCGCCGGTCGCAGCACGCCAGCCACGGCGGCCATTGGAGGGTGAACCAACGGCAAAGGAAGACCTTTCTCTCCGTCTCTCCCTCTCACTGTCCACTCTGCCAGTCAAAAAATAAATAAATTAATTAAAAAATACCTTTAGGAACTGATCCTTAAAAAAATACAAAGATGTCACTTCAGTTTTGAGTTGCTGAAAACTGAGCCAATCTCAAATTTTTTGGCTGTGTACAAGTGGTTGTTTGGTTTAGCCTTGGCAGAGTATTCTTCATGTTTTCAGTGTTTGTGGTTTGCTCAGTTTAGGATTTGTGGATTTATAGTTTTCATTAAATTTGGAAAATTTGACCATTAGTTATTTTTCCCCTAGGATTTATTTATCTTGAAGGTAGAGTGGCAGAGAGGAAGTGATGGAAGGAGAGTGAGAAGGAGAGGGAGATCTTTCATCTGCAGGTTCACTCTGCAAATGCCTACAATAGCCACAGCTAGACTAGACTGAAGTAAGAAGCCAGGAACTCCATCTGGGCTTCCACATGGTACACAGGAATCTAGTACATGGACTATTATATGTATTTTCTCAGATTCAGTAGCAGAAAGATGGATGGAAAGTATAGAGTAACCAAGACTTAAATCAAGCACTCTAATGTTGGATGTATGTTTCCTACTTGATAGCTTAGGCTATAGTTCTACAAAAAATCCAACCCACATTTTAATTCTTCCAATTTTGCAAAATCGTTCTCCATCTACTATTTGGAGAATCCAATTACATTTGCATTAACCTTCTGGATTTTATTCCATAACATAATTTGCTGTGTGATGCTGTGTGAATGTATTCTACTTTCTCTTTGCATTGTATTTGTAGTAGTATCTTTTTAAAGAAATAATACATATATATATATATATATATATATAATATGCAAAAGATCAGTGAAATGAAGAAATGAAGGGCTAGTTTTCTGAAAAAATAAGCAAACTGAGAAACCATTGAGAGAGAGAGAGAGAGAGAGAGAGACCCAAATTAACAAAATCAGAGAGGAAAAAGAAGATGTTACAACTGATATCACAGAAATACAAAGAATAATAACGAATTATTGCAAACAGCTCTATGCCAACAAATTGGACAATATAGATTTCTGGACATGCATAATTTACCAACTGAGGTACAAAAACAGAAAACCTGAATAGACCAATAGCCAAAACTGAAGCTGCATCAGAAGAGCCTCCAAGCAAAAGGAAAAGCCCAGGGCTGGATAGCTTCACTACTGAATTCTAATAAACTGTTAAGGAAAAACTAACCCAAATTCTTCTTTAATTATTCAAAACAATTGAAATTGATGGAACCCTTCCAAACTCATTCTATGAGGACAATGTTATCATATTCTATAAACCAGAAAAAAATGCAACAAGAAAAGAGAACTGCAAATCAAATCCTAAATCAACATAGATGCAAATATCCTCAATAAACTTCTAGCAAATTGAATGCAACACAGATTAAAATGATCATCCACAGGATCAAGTCGGATTTATCTCAGGGATGGTTCAATATATATTAATTAAAAAGTTTGAGATTACAGCAACAAAATGAAGGATACAAATCATATGATTACCTTAGCAGATATTGAGAAAGCTTTTGATAGAATGCAACATATTTTTATAATGAAAACTTTAAAAAACTGAGTAGAGAAGGAACATACCTCAACATAATCAAGGAAATATATGGCAAACCCACAGCCAGCATCATATTGGATTGAGAAAATCTGGAATCACTTCCAATAAGATTTGGAACCAGAAAAGGATGCTCAGTCTCACTAGTAGTTTTCACTATAGTTTCATATGTTGCAGTAAGATCCATTAGGCTAGAAAAAGATATCAAAGGAATATGAGTTGGAAAGAAGGAAGTCAAGCAATCCCTGTGTGCAGATGATATGATCCTTTATATAGGGGAACCAAAATATACTATAAAGAGTCTATTGGAACTCATAGGAGAATTCACCAATATTACAGGATATAAAATCAACGCACAAAAATCAATCATTCATATACAAACAATGCTATGGATGAGAAAGAACATTAAGCTTGGTCCCATGAACAAATGTTATGACAAATCTTACATATCTTTGGTATACAATGTTTAACTGAGGGTGTGAATGATTTCTGTGAAGAAAATTAAAAAGCATTAATGAAAGAAATAGAAGAACACACAGATACACAGAGAAAAAAAATCCTCCATATTCACATATTGGAAGGATTAATGTCATCAAAATTCATACTACCCAAACCAATTTACAGGTTAAATGTGATCCAAATCAAAAAACTAAAGAGATTCTTCTCAGATCTAGAAAAAAATTACTAAAATTCATATGGAAACACAAAAGACCCTGAATACACAAAGCAACCTTAAAAATAAAAGCCAGAGGCATAAAAATATGAAACTTCAGGATATACTACAGGGTTTTTACAATCGAAATAGCCTGATTCTGGCACAAAAATAGACATCAGGCCACTAGAACAGATTAGTAACCCCAGAGATTAACCGACGTATCTACCACCAACTAATTTTTGACAGACAAGCTAAAATCAAGAAAGGAAACATTAGATTTACACAAGCATAAGTTTGGAGTAGTTTTAATTATAGTGCCTTAAACCTCATTAATCCTTTTTTTTCTACATTGTCTAATATGCTGTTATTCCCAAGGTACATTTTCAACTCAAGTATTGTTCTTTGTGTTTCTGTGTGGTTGCAAACTGATGAAATCTTTACTTAGTATATACTGAATCAATATTCTGTATATAAAGATAATTGAAAATGAAAAAAAAAACAACCTGGTGTTAAATTGGAAACTGCATAGAAAATTAATTAATTTTAAAAAAATATATCATGTAGGATCTCTGTCTTTAATGTGCTGTACATTGTGATTTAATGCTATAACTAGTACTCCAACAGTATTTTTTTCACTTTGTGTTGCTATGTAGGGGCAAACTGTTGAAATCTTTTCTTAATATATACTAAACTGATCTTCTGTATATAAAGAGAATTGAAAATGAATCTTGATATGACTGGAAGAGGAGAGGGAGTGGGAAAGGGGAGGGTTGCGGGTGGGAGGGAAGTTATGGGGGGGAATCCATTGTAATCCATAAACTGTACTTTGGAAATTTATATTCATTAAATAAAAGTTAAAAAAAGTTATAGGAAAGGGTCAGGGTCAAAAATAGCAAAGACAAAAAGACACTCTTAAAAAAATAAACAAAGTTGAAATACTAAAAAAAAAGTATTGTTATTTTCTTTACAATTTCAGTTTTAGTTTTTTAAAATATCATCTATACCTCTACTTACTACATTTAACTTTCATCTATTTTCTTGAACATATAGAATACATTTATAGTAATTGTTTTAATACCCTTTCCTACAAATTTTATCACCTTTGCCATTTTGGGAATTCAATTGACTGATTCCTTTTTTCAGTATGGGTCATATTTTTCTACTTTATTGTATGTTTCTCAGTGTCCATTTCTCTTCAACAGGTTTCCTTTTATGTGTTCAGTTAGTTGTCACCTATCAGGGAGAACATATGATATTTGTCCCTTTGGGACTGGCTCATTTCACTCAGCATGATGTGTTCCAGATTCCTCCATCTTGTTGCAAATGACCAGATTTCATTGCTTTTGACTGCTGTATAGTATTCTATAGAGTACATATCACATAATTTCTTTTTCCAGTCTACTGTTGATGGGCATTTGGGTTGATTCCAGGTCTTAGCTATTGTGAATTCAGCTGCATTAAACATTAAGGTGCAGATAGCTCTTTTATTTACCAATTTGATTTCCTTTGGGTAAATTCCAAGGAGTGGGATGGCTGGGTTGTATGGTAGGGTTATATTCAGGTTTCTGAGCAATCTCCAAACTGACTTCTGTAGTGGTTTTTCCGAATCTGAGAAGAAAGTCTTTGGTACTTTGATTGGTATCGCATTGAATCTATAAATTGCTTTTGGGAGAATGGACATTTTATGATATTGATTCTTCCAATCCATGAGCATGGAAGATTTTTCCATCTTTTGGTATCCTCTTCTATTTCTTTCTTTAAGATTTTGTAATTCTCATTGTAGAGATCTTTAACGTCCTTGATTAAGTTTATTCCAAGGTATTTGATTGTTTTTGTGGCTATTGTGAATGGGATTGATCTTAGCAGTTCTTTCTCAGCCAGCCATGCCATTGCCTGTGTACACAAAGGCTGTAGATTTTTGTGCATTGATTTTATATCCTGCTACTTTGCCAAACTCTTCCATGAGTTCCAATAGTCTTTTAGTAGAGTTCTTTGGGTCCCCTAAATAAAGAATCATATCATCTGCAAAGAGGGAGAGTTTGACTTCTTCCTTCCCAATTTGTATCCCTTTAATTTCTTTTTCTTACCTAATAGCTCTGGCTAAAACTTCCAGAACTATATTGAATAGCAGTGGTGAGAGTGAGCATCCCTGTCTGGTACCAGATCTCAGTGGAAATGCTTCCAACTTTTCCCCATTCAGTATGATGCTGGCCGTGGGTTTTTCATAAATTGCTTTGATTGTATTGAGGAATGTTCCTTCTATACCCAATTTGCTTAGAGTTTTCATTATGAAAGGGTGTTGTATTTCATCAAATTCTTTCTCTGCATCTATTGAGATAATCATATGGTTGTTCTTCTACAGTCTGTTAATGTGGTGTATTACATTGATTGATTTGTGAACGTTGAACCATCCCTGCATACCAGGGATAAATCCCACTTGGTCTGGGTGGATGATCTTTCTGATGTGTTGTTGCATTCTATAGGCCAGAATTTTATTGAGGATTTTTTGCGTCTATGTTCTTCGGGGAAATTGTTCCATAATTCTCTTTCTCTGCTGCATATTTTTCAGGTTTAGGAATTATGTGATGCTGGCTTCATAGAAAGAATTTGGGAGGGTTCCCTTTTCCTCAATTGTTCTGAATAGTTTGAGAAGAATTGGAGTTAGTTCTTCTTTAAATGTCTGGTAGAATTCAGCAGTGAATCCATCTGGTCCTGGGCTTTTCTTTGTTGGGAGGGCCTTTATTACTGATTCAATTTCTGATTCAGTTATGGTTCTGTTTAGGTTTTCTATGTCCTCATGGTTCAGTTTAGGTAGGTTTTATGTGACAAGCAATCTATCCATTTCTGATAGATTTCCCTGTTTGCTGGCATACAACTCTTTGTAGTAATTTCTGATGAATCTTTTTTTTTTATTTCTGTGGTGTTTGTTGTTACATTTCCTTTTTCATCTCTGATTTTATTGATTTGGGTCTTTTCTTTTTTTAGTTAGTTGGGCAAATGGTGTGTCAATTTTGTTTATTTTTTCATAAAACCAGCTCTTCATTTTGCTGATCTTTTGTAATGATTTTTTTATTCAATTCTGTTGATTTCTTCTCTAATTTTGATTATTTCTCTTCTAATACTAGTTTTGGGTCTGGTTTGCTGCAGTTTTTCTAGATCCCTGAGATGCATTGATAGCTCATTTGTTTGGTGCATTTCCAATTTCTTGATTATGCACCTATTACTATAAACTTTCCTTTTAACACTGCTTTTGCTGTGTCCCATAAGTTTTGATATGTTGTGTTGTTATCTTCATTTACTTCCAGAAAATTTTTGATTTCTCTTTTGATTTCTTCTATGACCCACTGTTCATTCAGGAACATGTTGTTCAGTCTCCATGTGTTTTCAGATGCTATAGGGGTTCCTGAGTTGTTAATTTCCAGCTTCATTCCACTGTGGTCTGAGAAGATGCATGGTATGCTTTCAATTCTTTTGAATTTGCTGAGACTTGCTTTATGGTCTAGTATATGGTCAATCCTAGAGTAGGTTCCATGTACTGCTGAGAAGAATGTGTATTCTTTATGTGTAGGATGAAAAGTTCTGTAGATATCTGTTAGATCCATTTGGGCTATAGTGTCAATTAAATCTGCTGTTTCCTTGTTGATCTTTTGTCTGGTTGATCTGTCTATTTCTGAAAGTGGAGTATTGAAGTCCCCCAGCACTATTGTATTGGAGTCTAAGTCTCTTTTTAAGTTCCTTAACATACCTTTTAAATAAACTGTTGCCCTTTAATTAGGTGCATATATGTTTATAATAGTTACATCTTCCTTTGAATTGACCCCTTAATCATTATATAGGGCCCCTCTTGGTCTCTCTTAACAGTTTTTGTGTTTAAGTTCATTTTGTCTTTTTTTTTTTTTGATAGGCAGATTTAGACAGTGAGAGAGACAGAGAGAAAGGTCTTCCTTTCCGTTGGTTCACCCCCCCCCCCCCAAATGTCTGCTATGGCCGGTGCACTGTGCTGATCTGAAACCAGGAGCCATGCGCCTCCTCCTGATCTCCCATGTGGGTGCAAGGCCCAAGCACTTGGGCCATCCTCCAATGCCCTCCTGGGCCACAGCAGAGAGCTGGACTGGAAGAGAAGCAACCGGGACAGAATCCTGCACCCCAACTGGGACTAGAACTTGGGGTGCCAGTGCCACAGGTGGAGGATTAGCTAAGTGAGCCGCAGCACTGGCTATTTTGTCTGATATTAAAATGGCTATGCCATCTCTTTTTTGGTTTCTGTTGGCATGGAATATCTTTTTCCAATTTCACTTTCAGTCTGCATGCATTTTTGTTGGAAAGATGTGTTTCTTGTAAGCAGCAAATAGATTTTTTTTTTTTATACATTCAGCCAGTCCATGTCTTTTAATTGGAGAATTGTGGCCATTTAGAATTGTGGCCATTTACATTCAATGTGGCTATTGATATGTAGTAACTTTGGCCTGCCATTTTTTCAAAGATATTTCTTTTTTTCAATATAAGCTTTTTTTTAAAGATTTATTTTTATTATTTTACTTGAAAGTCAGAGTTATACAGAGAGAGGAGAGGCAGAGAGAGAGAGAGAGAGAGAGAGAGAGAGAGAGGTCTTTCATCTGATGGTCCACTCCCCAGTTGGCTGCAGTGGTCGGAACTGTGCTAATCCGAAGCCAGGAGCCAGGAGCTTCTTCCAGGTCTCCCACATGGATGCAGGGGCCCAAGGACTTGGGTCATCTTCCACTGCTATCCCAGGCCACAACAGAGAGCTGGATCATAAGTGGAGCAGCCGGGTCTTGAACCAGTGCCCATATGGGATGCCGGCACTGCAGGCTGAGGACTAACCAAGTGAGCTGTGGTGCTGGCCCCTCAAAGATATTTCTAATATATGTTATGAACTTCTTGTGATCTTTTACTGAGAGATTTTCTTCCCATACCTTCTTTCATATTGATGACCGTGTCTCTGTGTTTCTGTGTGTAACACATTTTTAAGTATCTTTTGCAGGGGTGGACAAGTGGTGACAAATTCTTTCAATATCTGTTATGAAAGGTCTTTATTTCACCTTTATTCATAAATGAAAGCTTTGCAGGATATAATAATATTGGGCTGGCAGTTTTTTTCTCTTAGTACTTGGGCTATATCTCGCCATTCCCTCTTAGCCTGTAGGGTTTCTGATGAGAAGTGTGCTGTGAGTCTAATTGGAGATCCTCTGAGTATCTGACGTTTCTCTCTTGCACATTTTAAATCTTTATGTTTTACTGTGGTGAGTTTGATTACAATGTCTTGTGGTGAGGATCTCTTTTGGTCATGTTTATTGGGGTTTCTATATGCTTCCTGTACTTGGATGTCTCTTTCCTTCTCCAAACCCGGGAAGTTTTCTGCCAGTATCTCACTAAAAAGGCCTTCTAATCCTTTCTCTCTCTCCATGCCTTCAGGAACTCCTAGAACCTGAACGTTGTGTTTTTTAATAGTATCCTATAGATTCTCAACAATATTTTTTGATTTCTAATTTCCTCTTCTTTTCTTTTGTTTGACTGTATACTTTCCTGTTCTCTGTCTTCTAAGTCTGACATTCTCTCTTCTGTTTCACTGACTCTGTTTTTAAGTTCTCAAATGTGTTTTTATTTGTTCTATTGAATTCTTCATTTAATTTGGATTTCTTTTCAATATCTCAATTTCATGTTCTACCAAATTCTTCATTTCATTTTGATTCCTCCTTAAGATTTCATTTTCACGAGAGAGATTTTCTGTCCTGTCCTGTATGGATTTCTATAGGTCATGCATTTGCTTTTGTTAACTCCTAAATGTTCTTGTCATACTTTTTTTGAAATCCATATCTTGCATTTCTTCTATCTCATCATCTTGATAATCTTGTATTGGAGTGTCATGTTCATTTGGGAGCATCATGATGTCTTCCTTGTTAATGTTTCCATGGTTTTTGCATTTGTTGTTTGGCATTGTGGAGATATTCTTTGGCTTCTTCTTTTCTTCTTCTTTTTTTTTTCACTGTGGTGGCTTTTCTTGTTATACTATGACTCTAGATTAAGTGGATGGTCTGCTTTTGGTGAATCTCTAGAGGCTTGTGGGCAATGTGGCCAGAGAGCTCTATTTAATTTTCAGGGTTAAAGGTGTGCCAAAGGTGACATACCAAGGTTGGCATGGTAAATCTTATCTCTCTCTCTTTTTTTTTTTTTTTTTTTTTGAGAAGGGAAGTAATTCTGCTCAGCTGAGCTCTTCTTTTCGATGGCAATCAGTGCCTGATTGCTAGCCCCAGTGTGTATACTATTCATCTGCTCTGTCACAAGGACCACACAAAGGATCTGTGCAGTTCTCAGTGTAAGCTCAGATTCCCCTGCAATGTCTCTCACCAGGTAGCCAAGGCTGCCCGAGCTTGTGGCATCTCCCACTAAGACTACTCATGTCTCAGCCACACTGTGAGTTCTCCCACACAACCTCAATTTTTTTTTTTTTCACAGTCCCAGTCCATAAGCTACACACATTCACTAGGTCTTAGTCTCCTGTTATTACTCCCAACCAGAGTCAGGTTTTTCTACTTGGCTGAGGGCAGGCGCAACCCTGAGCTGGGGCAGCTATTATGTATGTCCAAAATGCCACCTGCTCTTTGTCTCGCTGGTCTTTGTAAGGTGTGTGGTGAGAGAGGATCTTGTCCGTACCATCCTTTTATTTTTTTTCTCTCCTCTAGTTAGGCTTGTGTACTTTCCCCTGCGGGGCGTCAAGCCTCGTTCCCTCTAAGCTCTTCCTGCCGCTTTTCTGCCAGTGTCTCAGGATCCTGTGGTTTCCCCTCACCTTTCTTTCCAGCACTGGTGCAGAGAAGATTCTTGGCAGCTGGGCTCCCGAACCTTGGGTGCCCATGTCCTCCACGGAGACCCACCGTGTCCCTCTAATTCTGGAAAAGTTTCCTCTGCAGTTTTTTCCTTAACTCTTCCCTGAGTCTACACTATTTTCACTTTTATTAAACTATCTTTTTCTGGACTCTAAGTAAGCTCCCTCCTGATTCCGTTCACTCTTCAAATGTCTGCAATTGCTGGGGCTGCGCCAGGTCAAATCCATGAGTCAGTAACTCCTTCTGAATTACACATATGGGTGGCAAACAGTCAAGCACTTAAACCATCACCTACTGCTTCTCTGTTGGATTAACAGGAAGCTGAGGAGGAAGAGGAGTGCTTGTACTCTAACCAGCACTCAGATATGAGCTGCCTGCACAGCAAGTGGCAGCTTAACCCATTGAGCCACACCTGCCCCTATATCAGGCACTTTGGAACAGCTCAGCTAGGCAGTTAGTTTGATTTATATGATGTCAATGGATATTGTTGAGCTGGAGAATTCATTTTCAGTGTGGTGTCTCAATATATCTAAAGTCTCAGTGATTTTTCTTGATCTCTTTCTTTCTTGTTCTTCCTCTGCTCTTTCCTTATCTTGCTGACTTTTCCTTCATGTGGCATCTCATCTTTCATGTGTCTTCGTATGGCTTGTTTTTTTTTTAATTTTTTTTTTTGTCACAGTGGTCTAGGAGTTGTTAAACTGCTTACAGAGTTGCTCAAGTCTTAAGAGTGAATATTTCAGGAAATCAAAATGGAATCCAAAAATATCTTCAAACCAGATCTTGGAACTTATATCATAGAACAATTAATTTCTGCCAGATTTTGTTTGTTCCAAGTCACAGAACCTGCCAAAATTCAAGTGGATGGACTGTCACAGGGATACAAATACTGGCAGGTATGGCTCATTGATCTGTGGGAAGTCAGTGTTAGAGATTAGTCATCAGAGAAGCAATAAGGGGCATGTTTCCAAAGGTGTTTACTATGCTGTTGTTTATATTAGAAAGAAACAGCAAGGAAAAAATGTCTACCAAGAGGAAACTGAGTGTTTGATTTTTCAATTATATGCAAAGTATATTTGATTTTGCATGTGTATGTGTATAAATATGGTACTTAAATGTGTAGAAGGATGTTAGTATATTTATCTCCACATCAGTGCAGGTGTAAATACCAAGAACATTTTGATTTTGTTCACATTTTTATTTTTTCAGTTTGAAAATTTTCTGTGATGAATATGGGGAAAAATAAAAAGGTGTATTATACGTAAGGTCTTTTATTCTTATGTTTATTGTTCAAATAGTGCTGTTTAGAAAGCCTGTAATTTGCTTTTTTGTAACTTTTGTGGAAATTTATTGTGACTTTAATGTTTTCTTATCAATGC
Organism: Lepus europaeus; assembly: GCF_033115175.1. NCBI lineage: Eukaryota > Metazoa > Chordata > Mammalia > Lagomorpha > Leporidae > Lepus > Lepus europaeus. The sequence continues at coordinate 64,112,830 of NC_084838.1, read as the reverse complement.
TGCCTAATGCATTGTCCAGAACATCAATTGGTATTTGATAAAGAAATGAATAGTGCAGTAATAACATTCATGTTTTACTTTCCACTTGCTTTCCTGGATATTCAGAAATAAATTTGTCTTTGGTTACTTTAGAATTGCTTTCGGTAGTAGGGATATTTCCCCCCATAGGTCTTTTTAAGTTTATTTTTAAAATTTAGTTTAGTTATATAGTTCTATATTAAAGTGAATTGAAATGCCTCAATTATTTATGTTGTTTTAGAAGGGGAGAAAGTAGACTTCCAGTTCATTTTTAAAAATCAAGAAAATTTATCCTTAAGTAAGACATTCCATTTCATTTCGAAGATGACTATTTACCTAGAGAATTGAGGCAATACATAAAATAATTTGGATAATTCAAAACTAAATAACCACCTCTTATAAAATGCTACAAATTTCCTGACGCATACTCCCTAGGCAAATTATTCACTTGCCCTTGAATTCAGATTCATGCTGCTAAAATTGTTTCACTTCAAGTATAGATATGGTATACAAAAAGTGCTCAAATTTGTAGACAGCCATTCATTATGTGTCATTCACTCTGTTTTGTGAAATATAAGGTTTCAGGATCCTTTAAGAACATGTGCATTGATAATACTTGCACAGTCAGTATGACACATGTATGACTTATAAGGGTTGAATATCATAAGATAGGTAGGGATCTATATTCAGTATGTAAAAAGACTAATATATTTACTCTAATTCAGCATAACTTCTACATAAAGCAGGCGGAGGTGTTATAATGTTGCTGAAATTTGGCTAGCTATAGAAAATAGAATTTATTGAATTGAAATTATAATTATAGAAAGAAAATATAATTGATGATATAGGTAGAAAAAATCCTCATTTGAAAATTGGTTTATATAGTAACACACACACACACACACACACTCTACCTAAATTTCTGAGTATGGCTGAAGCCTGTAATGATTTCTAGTCTAAAGGAATGAATATTGTTAGTTATTCCTCCTCTATGGCAAATCATGGGGATGTAGGTAAGTTACAAAAGCCTTTGTCTTGGCTGTTTTCAAAAAAAAAAAAAAAATGAGGGGGTTAGAGGAGATGAACTGTAGTCTTCTTTTTGAATCTAAAAATTCTTCATTTTCTAGAACTCATTGTTTCAATCATTCTTGCCATTCTCCATTTTTAATACAATTCATTTTAATTGAACCCTAAGTAAAAACAATATCAAGACAATTTATTTCTCACATCTCTCAAATAAAATTTTAATGAGGATTTCTGAAGAATCAATGTAGGGTTTAGGGACTAAAGAAGAAAAAAATAGACACAGAAATAAATGTTTTTACATTTTTAGTACTGTTTGGTCTTGGGAAAATCCAGTAAATGAGAAACTTGTTCTAATGTGCACTTGTATGTGTGTTTTCATATGCATGCATGTGTGTGTGTGAAGTATGTGAGAAAAAAAGACTAGTTGGGAAGATACGTGAAACAAAATGACACAGTGTGATCTTTTATTGAGTTCACGAGTGGCTTTTTAAACTCTTTACTTCTAATGTCTTAAATTGGAATTAACAATATTTAAATAACAGTTCACTCAGTTAAAAATGGGAATAAAATTATATGCATTACATATTACATACATTATGCCTCTTTGCTTTTCATAGAGTAAAATAACTTGGAATGATTCTATAAATTTTACTATACACATGTATTTTTTCTACTACTACCTTCTATACATATGGGATTGTATTTGATGATCAGACTTGTGTTCAAGTAACTGTTATACAGCCAGCAGAGCATAATATTATTACAGGTTTTTGTCTCTTAATTGGCCAGTGCTGTAACATCTGTCATTTTTTGGGAATCAAATTTTAGTTTCAAAAGCAGCATGAACAGTCTGGCACAGACACATCACTATGACTTCAGTTTAATCTAGTTGGCCCTCCTCCCTCTCTTCACTCATCACCTTCCTGCCCTTAAAGCTCCCTTTCTTCACAAAGTTCCTTTCCACTTTATTGGACTCAATACCAACTCCATTCTGGCTATTGATTCTGCAAAATGTGTTGGCTTACTACTGCAAGGTCATTCATAATTATACACATAATTTTTATACTTTCATTGGCATGATTTTTCTTGCCCATAAAAAGTAAAATCCTCTTCTCAAGTAGTGACATTGGAACACAGGGAACTAGAATTTAACCACTAATAAATGGATTATTAAAAAGGAGGTAATTTCAGAAACCAGTGAGAATATTTCTGGTTGTGTACCAGTGTACTCCTTTTATTTTTTTTCCCATTTCAGCTTGTATGGATTCCTTTTGAGATACCCCTGAAGGTAACACTGCCCAAATAGATGAAATCTGAGTTGAAGTAAAAATAACAGGCAAAGTATTATAGAAGTGTGAAACTAAAATTTTTCTGTGATTTCAAAATCCCTCTAGGGAATTTTCATGCTAGTATTATTTTTCTCCTTTTCTCATATCAACTGGAAAGGCAGTTTCACTTTCAGCTATTAAAGGACCTTATCCTCTAGTCACATCAACAGACAAATAACAAACAGCAAGTGCCCCTTCTTTGTCCCTATCCTTTGACAAAGTTTCTCAATACCACCCAACTGAAAGAAATAGTAGGATTCTCCATTTCTTCATTTTTTTCTTTCTCTGAGACTACATAGCAGCATGAGCAAAAGATGCCTTCAAATTTTTACTTTTTCATATTAGGAAATGTGTGAAATGTTTCCAAAACTAAAAAGTGGGAGAAATCCAGGGAAACATAAAGAGAAGATAATTTGGATTACTGTAAATATTTCCCACACCCCAAACTTTGTTATCACAATAGCATCATTATTTACTTAATTTGCTTTAGCAGTTACATCAGTCGGTCTTTCTGAGACAGATTTTCCCTGTTTATACTAGTATATTTGGAAAAGTGAATGTGAAAATAAGGCAAAATGTAAAAAGCCTTACTGCAATGCTATAAAAGTTAGTAATAAAATTAAAACTGTAGACATAGAAATAAGTACATGAAATTAATTTAAAAATTGAGAAAAAATGGTAGTTAGTGGTACATTAGCTTTTTGTGCATTGAATCCCCATTAAGAATAAACATAAACATTATGAATAAATGAAAAGAAGAAAAATAAATTGAGTCTTTGAGGACTCCAGAGGTACATCAAAACATTTAGGGCTTGAGAAAGGAGAATCACAAAGAGGATAAAATATAGAAGCAAACTCAAATTATTGGATGCATTTCCTCATAAAAATTACTATTATAAAGGAGGAAACTAATAACACAAACAGAAAGAGGTGGCTATATTTTTAAAAATGTCTTATTCATATAAAGAATACAGTCCATAAATTTCATATACACAACTTTAAGCATATAATGACTTTTCCCACACTCCCTCCCTCTTCCTTCCTTCCTTTTCTTCTTAATTTTTGTGATAGCATACTTCCAATTTACTTTATAAACACAGGTGTAATACTCCATTAAATAAAGAATGCAAGCAGAATATAGAAAGAGCACTATTCTTTATGAGTATAGACAAGGGTTAGAAACAATAATCAAATTTCAAGATATCAACTTCACTCACAGTAAACAGAGATTAACTTTCCACAACTTTGTGGAATAGGAATATCAAAGCTGAATGTTTTGGGTTACCAAGTCAGTAAGGACTAACAAATTAGAGTGAAGGAAAAAACTTTTAAGCAAGCCCAAATTTTGAAAGCACTTTTAAAAGTCAAGGCATTTATTGGCTTATAAGTGGCACTGGATTAACAGATTTAACATCAAGAGAAAGTAATTGCTAGTAAGTTAGAATGAAGAGTTTAGTTTCACAGTATCAGGTAGAAAAAGAAAATGTGTTGCAGAGCCCATTACACATTGATAGATACCACATAAAAACACACATATACATACATTCACACCTACTCACATTGGATCTTGCTGTACTAAAAAATAAGAATAAGAACAAATTGGAAATATATTTGCCTTTGCAAAATGGAAAACCTTGCTTTGATCAAACTCAGCTACCACATGAAATGAAATAAATTAGTATGTACCTGTTCTAGCAGTGTGACATAATATTTTCTAGTAGAAGATAACTATATCTGGAATACCAATTGCTCTTTAATTTATTTTAATTTAAAGAAGCCATAATAAGTTCAAAAAACTACCAAACCAGAAGATAGAAGAATAAAAAGGAAAGCAAGCAAAGAAGCAAACTGTAGAATTCCACTTAGAGGTGATCCAAAAGTTGCAGTTCTCAGAGATATGACAGATATTTTCACCCAAAAAAGAAAAAAAAGTAGAAAATACATATAAATATGTATGTATAGATAAATTATAAGCAACGAGTAGAAATTATAAAATGGAATACTACAACTGGTATCAAAACACTAGAAGATGTAACATCAGATAAGATCCCCAAAAAGAAGGACCATTGAATCAGTAGAAGCTATCCAGATGGCAAGTGTCAAGATGTAAAGGTTGAAATGTACTTTCAAGAGCATAATAGATATAGGAAAAATGATGAAAGGTCTGACATAGTGTAATTGGAGTCACTGGGGAGAAAAGAAAAATACAAGGCAGAAACTCTCTTGGGAGATAAAATGGCCAAGAATTTTCTAAAACTGATGAAAGACAAAAAATAGAACTCAAATTCAAGGGACTGTACAAACTCTAGGTGGGATAAATCCAAAGAAATCCACTTGTAGAACCATCAAATAAAACTGAAAAGCCGACAAAAAGTAATACAAGAAGGCAGCAAGATATGAACAAAAAGATACATTACCTTCAAAGGAGCAAAAGTAATTCTGACAGGTCAATTCAAACAAAAAATGTTGGCAGCCTGAAGATGATAGCAAAATATTATTTAAGATCTGAAAGAAAATAACTATCAGGTTAGAATTCTAAACTAAAAGATACAGCCTTGAAAATGACAATGAATTTGAAAATCAATAGGTGGCATCTGAATAGGAGGATCTGAAGTGTTAACTTCATCAAATGGTTTTCAAGTTTCTATTTATTTATTATTTGTATTTGAGTGAGACAGAGAGTGACAGAAAGAGACTAAGGCATAGAGACACAGACAGCAGGTGAGCTATCCTTCATCTACTGGTCCACTCTCAAATATTCACAAAACCTGGGGCAAGGCTATGCTGAAGTCTGTAGCAAAGAACTCAGGACTCCCACATGGGTGGCAGGGACCCAGCTGCTTGAGCCATAATCTGTTGCATGTCATGCAGTAACAGGAGGCTGGAATCTGAAGAGGAGGTGTCACTCAAATCCAGATACTCCACTATGGGTTGTGGCAATTCAGTTGGTGTATTATCTACTGTGCCAAAGGCTCAACTCCAATCACATCAACTTTTAAATGCCTGTAGGGGGGCTGACGCTGTGGCGCAGTAGGCTAAACCACCGCCTGCAGTGCCAGCATCCCATATGGGTTCTGGTTCTAGTCCTAGCTGTTCCACTTCCGATCCAGCTCTCTGTTATGGCCTGGGATAGCAGCAGAGATGGCTCAAGTGCTTGGGCCCCTGTACCTGCATGGGAGACCTGGAAGAAGCTCCTGGCTCGTGGTTGCAGATTGCCCCAACTCTTGCCATTTCGGCCATTTGGGGAGTGAACAAGCAGATGGAAGGCCTTTCTACCTGTCTCTCCCTCTCTGTGCTTATAACTCTACCTATCAAATAAATAAAGAAAAAATCTTAACTTTTTTTTAAAAAATCATATATGTAATGGTCATTTTACTTTTTAAATTATATGGGAATCACTAGAAAATAACCAGAAAATTCCTCATTATTAGGAAATTTATGAATTATACATAAGTAATCTATGGTTTGGAGAATCAGCAACAACTCGAAATAAGACAATACTTTGAAATCAATTACAGTAAAAATGTTATGTTAAAATTTATACAGTATTTCTTTTTATTTTTTAAAGATTTATTTATTTATTTGAAAGAGTTACACAGCGAGAGAAGGAGAGGCAGAGAGAGAAAGATGTCTTCCATCCTTCGGTTCAATCCCCAATTGGCCACAACGGCTGGAGCTGCACCGATCGGAAGCCAGGAGTCAGGAGCTTCTTCTGGTCTCCCATGCAGGTGCAGGGGCCCAAGAACTTGGGCCATCTTCTACTGCTTTCCCAGGCCATAGCAGAGAGCTGGATCGCAAGTGGAGCAACCAAGTCTCAAACCGGCGCCCATATGGGATGCTGGTGCTTCAGGCCAGGGCATTAACGCACTGCGCCACTGCGCCTGCCCCAGTACAGTATTTCAAATCAAGTGTTAAGCAGCAAGTTTATTATCTCTAAATAAAAGTCACCAAAAAAAGCTGAAAAATAATACCCTGTGTACTGATGCTGGCTACTAGTGGTAGCTAAATATATGAAATAAGAAATAATAAAGCAAAAAAAAAAATAGAAAAAAAAAGTATAACACACATATCAACAAAGCCAAAAATCAATTCTTTGAAGAGACTCATATAATTTGGAAACCAGTGGCAAATATAATGAAGAACAAAAAGAAAGCCAGTAATTGTTATCATCATTTTACAATTCTAAAAATTAAAAAAAAATGTAGAATATTATGAGCAGAACAACTAAGCTCAAATTCAGACCAGGACAGATACCCAAATGGAAACAAACTCTGAGTTGAATTGGGACATACTCTGCAGAATGCCATATAAACTGCTAAAAGATATTAAGGTAAAATATTTCAATAGAAAATTCTCTTTGATTATAAAACACAGATAGTTTTAAAACAAAAGGATATATAAAATGTACCATACAAATACCAACACAAAGAATAGGTGTAGTTATATTGATTATAGGAAAAAGTAAACTCCAGGAAATAAAATGTTATAAGGTATTAAGATAGTCATCACAGGCTAATAAAAAGGATCAATTTTTTTAAAAAGTCATAACAATTCTAATTGTGCAGATATCTCACAATATAGTTTCCAGACATGTGCAACAAAAAATGATAGATCTAAAAGAAAATATTTAAATCTACAATTATACTTGGAAACTTCCACAATTTTTCTGTTATTGATAGAACAGGTATTCAGATGGATGAATATTGGTGATGTGAACACTACTACTTTGAACTCATTCACATTTTTAGAGTACTCCTTCCAACAACAGCTGAACACATTCCTATAAATGCTCAATGTACATGTACGGAATTCCACTAAAACTATGATCTTCTCCCAGAAGAAAGGCAAATAAAAGGAATTTTTCCAAGGATATAATATATTATACACAATAATTTTCAACAAACTAATGTTCTCCTAAAGATTTTTCAGATAGTAGAAAATTATTTTGAAAATACTAAGAAGCAAAAGAGGTTATAAGAAATGAGTAATGTGCATTAAGGGCTATTGATAGATAAGTCCTTTTTTACTTAGATAGAACTTTTAAAAAAATGAAGCTTTAACTATGAACAGACCAACCAGGGAAGAAGATGCATTAAAGATTAAAGGTTAGAGATGAAGGAGGTCAAATATTGGGAATCAAGAAAAGAGGTTGCTCTAATCAAAGAGGAATGGGCTTTGCTTTTTTGCAGTAGATTAGAAACTAAGTAAACTGCTCATACTTTGGGCCTGCCAAAGGTTTTAATAAGAAGGTGTGAGAAATCAAGACTCAATAGACTCAGATATGGTAGATACAAGTTAAATGACTGGCAAAATAATGAAGGTTTTTAGTGGAGACAGAGGCAGTAAAGAAAAAGAAAATGTGAAAAAGTTCAGGTACTTGTTTCAGCAATCCAGACCACTTGAGTTAGTAGAATTCTCTGTAAATCTTGTAAGAACATATTATGTCACTTTCACTTCAGGTCTAAATTGAAATCTCAGAATGTATGTACTATCAACAAAAAGGATTCACAAAGAATACAAGAATAAATTCAGATGTAACATTTTTATTCAGGTATGCTCCATTTTCTCTTTGTCAATCCATGTCAATGAATGTGTTTTGATAAAAGAATGATATTTTTCATAGTAGAAAATCTGAAAGTGTAGTAGTATTTTACTGCCACAAATGCATATGCCATGAACATTTTTATCATTTTGCCAACAAAATTTATTTCATGAGTGAATGTATATTCACTACACTAAATATAAAAATACAAGAAAAATGGTCAATTATTTTAATCAATAAGATTTATGTCATAATGTTTAGTTTGATCAGTTATATCATTTATGTTATATTTCATGTAACATTTACAAAGAAGTGACTGTGAAGAGAACCTTTTTTTTCATGAAATATGATTATTAATGCTGTTACTCTAGAAAGTCTTATTATTAATTATTACAGAATTTCAGAGGGTTAGGAAGTATTTTAATTTTTGGCATTAAAAAGGCTACCAAAATGTTTTCTGTTTGCCAGTATATATCTCCCTAGAAAATTTGGAGCAATCCATAATTCTCTTCCTCGAAGGCTTTTGCTTGCCTTCCCTCTGTTCCACAGTGAGAACTCTAACCCTAGCAACATCACACATTTCCTCTTTTGCTCAAGTCTGTAAAATATCATAAAAGGTTTCATAATTACTGCATGCATACAACCAGAAAAGCAAATATATTTGACTTCCATTTCCACTTAAGGCACAAAAGGATTTAAAGAATGATATTGTCATACCCACAGTGAAACAAAGTCAAATAAATCAACATATCATAACATTCTTGAAACCAGTAGAGAACTAAGTGTATCCAAGCAATTAAGTAGTAAGTCAAAAACAGGGACAAATCTCACAAGAGTCAAGATGCATGGATTATGTCATTTGTGTTAAAACACTAGTAGTAGAGGTGCAAGTTACCATATAAATACATAAGAAGTTAGGTAAATTTATTGAGTGGCTAAAGGTCAACTATGGAATAGTATTGCATGATAAATAGCCTGGGGCCACATTGGACTCCCCCTCATCAGATTCTTCTACACAATTTCACTGAGTGCTTTATATATATATATATATATATATATATATATATATATATATATTTTCGTGGTAGAAAATCTGAAAGAGTAGTATTTCATAGGCAAAAGCAAGGAAAGAGACCACCACAGATGGATCTGTAGATAGGAATAGATAGGGAGAGGAAATACTGAAAGTTAATGTTGAAATATTAACATTGTGAAAAAAAAACCTGTGCTCCCCCCTCCCCAGGAAACTTTAAACCCCAAAGAAACTCCATTCTTTGCTTAGATGGTCTCAACTTCTACTTTAATGTTCCAAGAGAGCAAGTGGCATGCACATTTTATCTGAATAATAGTTATCTCAAAATTTACTGTATTACACAGAATGTTCTGTATTTGAAACCAAGTTATGACAACATGCAATTTTGTGAGAAACACAACAAGAAGTAAAAACCTTACCCAATGCCAAGAAACAAAGTACTTGGAAGAATATGAATCTGAGATGACCCCCAAGTCACTCTCAGATACTATTGTAATATTTATACTTAACATGTTAAAGTATCTATTAAAATGGTTAATTTATATGAACAGATTGGATATTTTAGTAAAGAAATTCAAACTATAAGAGTCAAACAGAAATGCCCAGGAAGAGAGAAAAAAGCCAATCAACAAGAGACCTTGAAGTATTTAGTAGGACACTTGAAACAATTCTCTGTCCTCTACATTAAGGTTTACAGGTTGTTGGAGTCTTTGCATTCTTGCACAAAGGAGAGTTTTGCATGAGCCTTGAGTTTATGCTATAGGATTTCTTCTTACTCAGTTTCTACCACATTCTAACATTCTAACAAGTCCCTAAATCCATCCCAGATCTCAAAAGAGAGGAACTGAACTCCCATTTGCCATACCCATGAGAAGAGTAACAAATAATCTTGGGCTAATTTAATCTCCCATTATATATGTCCTATCCCCTCTTCCATATGCAAATATTTCTTGTTAAAATGTTAAACCATCATCGGACTTACCCCTAAGGGTAAAGCTAAAAAACTTGCCATGGGACTTCAAACCCCATTAAGCTAGGTGGTACTAATGCCATCTTATGTGATCAAATGATCACAATAAGTGAGGAATTGATAATATAGATAGGATTAAGTGTCAAAGGGATCAAATAATTAAAGCCAAGTATCTGGTAATAATATTTGATATAATTAAAAAGGAGAGAAATTTCCAACATGGGAAACAGTCCACACAACAGACTCACAGAATGACAAACATCCTAAACAACACTCTGACCTCAGAATCAGCCCTTAATACATTCAGATCTGGCTGAAAAGCCCATGAGAGCATTTCAGGCATGGAAAGCCAAGACACTGTGGCAAAAATTGTTCTGCATGAAGGACCTCTATGAGTGAGACCACAGTGGAAAGAAGGGGCCATGAAAGAAGGATGCACTTTTCTCTAAAAGGAGGAGAGAACTTCCAATTTGCTTATGGCCCTGTCTAAATACTGGCAGAGTTTGTGTACTTAAAAGGTTTCCATAGCCTTGGCCGCTTACGTCAAGTGCCTCAGGTGATCACTGGCATCAAAAATAAGAGTTTCAATTGTTAAATCAACAACAGGAGTCATTGTGCACTTATTCCTCATGTAGAACCTCTGTCCTTAATGAGTTCTATTATGAGAACTAACTGTAAAACTTGTGCTCGAACAGTACTTTATACTGTGTGTGTGTGTGTGTGAAAACTGTTGAAATCTTTACTTAATATAGAATTGGTCTTTTGTATATAAAGTTAATTAAAAATGAATCTTAATGAAGAATGGGATGGGAGAGGGAGCAGGACATGGGATGGGAGTTGGGGTAGGAGGGAGGGTATGGAGAGAAGAACCACTATATTCCTAAAGCTGTACCTATGAAATTTGTATTCATTAAATCAAAATATTCTTAAAAATATAATCAATCACTGGATTGCTATTAATTTAATCATTCAAATGCAAGTAACCAAAGAGAAGAAATATATGTGATCTTTATAAGGCTTTCATTTCTTTTTGTCTCTAATGGCACACAATATATCTGGGTAAAAGCCTGTTTTACATATTACCCAACCAAATGTTTAGTCATATTTTCTGACATTTAAATTCAAGTTATATACTTCGTACAGCAATTACTTGATGAATATATTCTTTTTATAATAATAGTTATACAGTTTTAAACATGTTTCATTATTTTATGTACCTAAATTTTCACATTTAAGCTTGTCTTAATTAAATTCAAACAACAAATTCTTTTATTTCTTTTGTTGTGGTAAATATTGGTCTAACTGATTTTATTCATCACTGGATTTAATGAATTAGCCAAAAATGTTGGTACTATAGGGTGTGTTTGTTGGGATATAATCTTCCAAAATCAGCCTATCACTGACACTCCACATTTTTATATTTTAGATTTCTTTTTATTTTTAGTAAAAGTGGAAGTCAGAGTGTGAGTTCATCAGCTAAATGTTGAGAAGAATGTCATTTTTGGTGATTGTAAATTTTTTATTTAAATGGTTTCTCCCTAATGTCATGAAAAAGCCTTGTGATTCATTCTCATGATTGATTCTGAATCTACATAAACAAAATAAATTTGCTATTTTGTACATTTTTGAAAAAGTGAAAATGTGAATTATTTTTCATGTACGATGCATTGAACAGTTTTTTTCTTTCAGTTGTATTGTAACAACCCAGAAAATAAACTGAAAATTAATTTAATCATTTTAATAGAAAAGTCTTCATAGTATTTCATTGTTATCTACAACCATTAATTAGCATTATCACTTTATATTAAACTTAGGCATTTATTTATATTTTAATTTGTGACTTTCAATACTAGTCACAATGAAAACTATAAATATGACTTGAATTATTATTGTCAGAGAGTAGTGGAGACTGATACACTTTTATGCTCTTATTTATAGTGTTTGTTTTGGTTGCTTAGGAAAGAAATTACTTGTCTTTGTTCATTTAGTAAACTTAATCAACTGTCATTTCAGTAAAATTTAGTTGATATTGAATTGGTTGGATGTACTGAATTTGTGGTTAGCAATTTGCTGCAAACTACGCACAGAAATCCCCCAATGACATTTTCTAATACTTCAGTACTTCTCAAGAGATAGGAAGTGTGGTGCCAAATAATTCACATGGTATTTCTACTGTCTAAAATGTGTCTAGGCACTTTGATCAATAAACTATTTTCTAAAGTGTGTACAAGATGCTTCCAGGTCATTACACTGATACATACACTGACCTGTCTACATCTATATATTTTTTGCTTTTATTTGTACTTTTCAACCTTAGTTTACTTTGTTTCAGAGTTTTTACACATCAGTTTCTTGAACATACTCTGAACGTTATGGTGTCAGGAAAATCTTATCATCTTTAGAAAATCTCAAGAAAGTATGTTCAAAAACCCTAAGGAAAAATCTAGTTTTAACAAATGAATAGGTATATCCTGTGACTTCAATTTAAATTACAAACTGCAATCTTCATTAATTTCCTTTTATATTTGAATCAAGGCATTTATTTCACATACAAAATTAGAAATGTTAATTACTAACACATTTAAGAGAAATAAAATATAATTATTTCTTGCCCTATTGCACAAAGATTTGTTAAGCAAAAGACTGTGTTAATTTAAAAGCTATTACAGTTATGATTAATCTTAATAGTTGCAATACTTATTGAGAATAATTTGCTCAAACCTTTAATTAAAAGTTGAATAATCATTAAAACTATGTAATTGGGAAAAGAAAGGTTCCTGAGTTCAAACACTTTTAATTTAGTATTAAATCTGGTTAAAATTTAGTTAAACTATAATATTTTTCAGTGTACTAATTGAATTAAATGTTTGACAGAAACTTATATGGCATACTTTACTTCAGTTAGATAGTAAGTCACAGCACACCAAAAATCAACTTTGTCTAAATGGTAACATCATTGATATCCATGAACTCAACACTTTTAAAACAGTAATAGACATATATTAACCTCATTCAAAGTAGACACACTTCCTGATTCTTTATGGATTCTAAGGCATCCTTGTATTTGGAGAGTTAAAAGTGAAGTAACAGGGGCCGGTGTTGTGGTATAGCCAGTTGAGCTGCTGCCTGCAGGGCTGGCTGCTCCACCTCTTCCAATCTAGTTCCCTGATAATGTATCTGGCAAAGCAGTAGAAGATGACCCAAGTCCCTGGGACCCTGCACCCACATGGGAGACCAGGACGAATCTCCTGGCTCCTGGTTTCCGATCAGCTCAGCTTCAGCCATTACAGCCATTTGAGGAGTGAATCAGCAGATGGAAAATCTCACTCTGACTTTCCCTCTCCTTCTCTCTTTCTCTAACTGTGACTTTCAAATAAATTAATAAATTTTTTAAAATAGTGAAGTAACAGTCATTTAAAAAATTAACCTATTGGTGCCCACGCTGTGGCACAGTGGGTTAACGTCCAGGCCTGAAGCGCTGTTAGCCCATATGGGCACAGATTTGAGACACAGCTGCTCCACTTCCAATCCATAGCTCTCTGCTATGGCATGGGAAAGCAGTAGAAGATGGCTCAAGTCCCTGGGCCCCTGCACACATGTGGGAGAGCTGGAAGAAACTGGCTCCTGGCTTCAGATCAGCCCAGCTCCAGCTGTTGCAGCCATCTGGGGAGTGAACCAGAGGATGGAAAACTTCTCTCTCTCTCTCTGCTTCTGCCTCTCTTCTCTCTATGTAACTCTGACTTTCAAATAAATATATAAATATTAAAAAAATTAATCTATAATAAATAACAGCAATTAAGACACTGAAGGATATTAATAATGCATACAGTATCAATCACAACTTTGAGGCCAACACTCTGAACTAAATTTCTGTACTTTTGTTATCAGTTTCTGATTTTTTTGATCATTCTATAAAGAGAGAAATGAAAACAAATAACTTTCTTTGGGATGTGGAGTCTGAATTAAATTGCAAATATATATGTGACAAGAATGGGATATAGCCACCATGGATAATTATAAAAATACATATTTACTAAGAAGAATGGTTACTGCGAGTTGTGTTATCTTACAGGACATTTAAAATTAAGCTTGTGAAGTGTGAATCACTTTTTTCATTACATAAATTTGTGAGAAATTTACTTTGTAAAATATTTTTATTTATATTAGATGAACAAATTTCATGTATTTCATATATACAGATTGAGAATAGAGTGATACTCCCCACTCTCACCTCCCTATCTCCCATGCTCCTACCTTCCTAACTCCTTCATTTCTTAATCTATATTTTAATTTTTATAATGACATAGTTTCAGTTTTTTTATAATCATAAGCTTAATACTCCACTAAGTAAAGAATTCAACAAAGAGCCAGAAGAATAAAAACACTGTTCCTCAACCATAGAGACAAGGTCTGTAACGATAATCAAAACTCAAAATGTGAATTTCATTCATATACATTACATTTTTAAAGATTTATTTATTTATGAAGAGTTACACAGAAAGAAAAGGAGAGGCAGAGAAAGAGAGAGAGAGAGAGAGAGAGAGAGAGAGAGAGAGAGATAGCTTCCATCCGCTGGTTCACTCCCCAATTGGCTGCAAATGGCTGAAGCTGCGCCAATCTGAAGCCAGGAGCCAGGAGCTTCTTCTGAGTCTCCCATGTAGTGCAGGGGCCTAAGGACCTGCGCCATCTTCCACTTTTTCCCAGGCCATAGCAGAGAGCTGGATCAGAAGTGGAGCAGATGGGACTCAAACCAGTGCCCATATGGATGCTGGCACTGCAGGCAGTGACTTTACCTGCTATGCCACAGTGCTGGCCCCTAGATTTTTTATACTCTATTAGTTACCATAGATCAGGGAAAACATAGTATTTGTCTTTTTGGAACTGGCTTATTTCACTAAGTATCATGGCTTCCGGTTACATTCATTTTGTAGCAAAAGACAGATTTTCACTTTTTTTAACCGCTGTGTAGTATACCATGGTATACAAATCCCATAATTTCTTTATCTAGTTTTCAGTTTATGGGTACCCAGGTTGATTCCATATCTTATCTATTCTAAATTGATTTACAATAAAGATAGGGGTACAAATAACTCTTATGTACATTGATTTCATTTCATTTTGGTAAATTCCAGAAATTGGATGGCTGGGTCATAAGGTAGATCTATTTTCAGATTTTTGAGGAATCTCCAAAATGTCTTTCACAATGGCTGTACTAGTTTACACTCCCACCAGCAGTGGATTAGGGTATCCTTTCCCACACTTCCTTGCCTGCATTTATTGTTCGTTGATTTCTGTATGAGAGCCATTCTGACTGGGGTGAAATGAAACCTCCTTTTGATTTTGATTTGCATTCCCCTGCTATCTAATGATCCTGAGCATTTTTTTCATGTATCTGTTGGCCATTTGAATTTTCTCTTTTGAAAAATGCCTGTTCAAGTCCTTTGCCCATTTGAAAACAAACTGGATTATTTGTTTTGTTGTTGAGTTTGTTGGCCTCTTTATACATTATGGATATTAATCTGTATCAGTAGTGTAGTTTGCAAATGTTTTCTCCCATTCTGTCAGTTGCCTGTTCATTTACTGAATGTTTTCTTTGCAGTGCAGAAGCTTTTTAGCTTGAATGAATGCCTTTTATCAATTTGGCTTTGATTATCTCTGCTTCTGGAGTCTTTTCCAAGAAATCTTTGCCTCTGCCAATGACTTGTAGAGTTTCCCCAATGTTCTCTGATCCATTTTGAGTTGACTTTTGTAAAACATGTAAGGTAGGGGTCATGTTCCATACTTCTGAATGTGAAGATCTAGTTTCCCCAGCACCAATTGTTGAAGAGACTCTACTTTATCTAGGGATTGCTTTTATCTCCTTAGTCAATGATAAGTTGGTTTTTAGATTCAGGTATTGATTTTGGGAGTTTCTATTCTGTTGAATTGGTCTACATGTCTATGGATTGTGTCAGTTTTGTAGCATGTCTTGAGATCCGGTATTTTGATGCTTCTGGCTTTGTTTTGTTGCTTAAGATTAGCTATTTAGAATCTCTGTGTTTCCATATGAATTTTTGTATAATTTTTCTAGGTCCCAGAAGATTGTTATTGGTATTTTGATTGGGATTGTACTGAATTTGTAAACTGTTTTTGGTAGTATGTATATTTTGATAATATTAATTCTTCCAATCCATGAACATGGAAGAGTTTTTCCATTTTTTATTTCTTCTATTTCTTTTATATTTTTAATTTTCATTGTAGAGATCTTTTACCTCCTTAAATTAATTCCAGAGCATTTAATTTTTCTGTAGCTATTGTGAATGAGACTGATCATACAGGTACTTTCTTGACCATTGTGTCATCTGTGTATACAAGAGTTATTGATTTTTTGTGTGTGTTGATTTTATAGCCTATAACTTAACCAAACTCTCTTGTGTTTTCCAATAGTCCTTACTGGAGACTTTTTGATCCACTAAATAGGGAGATAAATACAATCATGTTAACTGATAATAAGGATAATTTGAATTCCTCTTTTCCAATGTGGTATCCCTTTGATTTCTTTTTCATAATTTATGGCTCGGTCTAAAACTCCCAGAACTATATTTAATACCAAATAAATGACAATTAATTGGCCACTTGAATCCCAGAGCCTGTGATAGTTTGAAGAGATTGGAGTACCTCATAGTTTTACGTGAGTGACTATCCCACTGCCAACCTTCCCAGACAGACTCAAAATCTGGAAAATATGGATTTTTCCTCTGATAAAATCCCCTGGTTGTGCAATGCAAGAGCTGCTGCATTCTCTACTGGCATCAAGATGATTCCTTCTCTCTGCTGGTCACTCAGTACCTTTGTAGGGAGTGAGGAGAAAGAAATGTGCTTTTACTTCACAGGATTAGGGGGGTACCCTGCCCACTGCTAGGATTCCAGGTCAGACTCAAAGTCAGTGTTGTCCACAAGGCTATCCCTCAGGCAATATCACCAGTATCATGAGCTGCCACAGTTTGCTCTCACTTCACTCTCAGAGGCTCGTTTCTTCTCTAGCCTTCAGCTGCGGGAATCATGAGTAGTGTCCCCACTCACTGCTTCGTGGCTGCAATTTCCATGCTGCTGCACAGCATCCCTCTTCTTTCTGTAGAATTTCCAAGGCAAACTTCTCTCCAAGAAATGAACTTCCTCCCCCTTTCTTCTACTATCTTCCCCTGGTCAAAATCAGCATGTGTGTTCTTTATTCAGCCACCTTAGAATCTCTGAGAAATTTCATGCTAAGGTAGTAAAACATTATTCAAATTGTGCATGACCAAAGCTAGGAACCCAGAACTCCATCTGGGACTCCAAAGAAATTAAAAAAATCCCAAGCATTTCTGTCATCATCAACTGACTTACCAATTGTATTTGCAGGTGAATTGGGAAATAGAACCTCCAGGTTTCAAACCAGCACTCCTATGGGATGCTGGCTTTGCAAACACTGGATTATCCTGTTGTGTCCCAACACACAGGATCCACTGCTGCTAATTTTTTAATTATTTAAATAAAAGATATTAAAAAAGAATGTGTCCTTAGAACCATGCTGGATTAACTTTCTTTCCCCAAAGAAGACTTAATACATTAAGGATTCAAGGCAATTCACTTTCTACATTGAACTTCAAATTGAATTTTATATGCAATATTTTACTGTACACTTTGTAGTGCCCAATTATTATTATCATATTTTAGTCTCTTTTTCTGTGAACATTGGAAACCAGTATATTTTATGCACTATACCAAATAGTTGATTAAGCAGCACATCATTCCTTAACAGTGAAATACAAAAGAGATATTATTGCAAGAGTTGCTTTATGAAAACTAGCTTGAATTTATTAATCTATAGGAGAGAAAATGAACTTAATCTTATGATTATAAGCATTGAAAATAAAACTTCTCTGGTGTGTTCCTAAGGGCTATTGTACTTTTTCTTTCATAGTTTTAAAGCTTGACATTATGATTTCTTCATGATTGTGAAATTTGTGTAAGAGCTCAAGCAGTGGGGGGCTTCCAAGATGGCAGATTAGGGAGGGAGTTTACTGCTCTAGTCTAGGAGAAAATAGTTTGAAAAAAGTGGAGAGAATGTAGTCTTAAGGAAGAGTTAGTGAAAAAATGGCAGAGGAAACTCCACACAAATTAGAGGGACACAGTAGACCTACATGGAGGGAATGGATTCCCACAATTCAGGACCCCAGTAGCTGAGAGCTTCCACACTAGTGTTGGAGAGTGAGGTGATACCAGACTGCTGCAGGAGGGGCATGTTTCTCTCTCTCTTAACACCCTGAAACATTGTGATGTAACAAGCTGATAGAGTGGGTTCCATTTTGGACATACATAACAGTTCTGCCAGCTTGTGTCTGTACGCAGCAACCCGCTGAGTAGAGACTCCTGACTCTGGTGGGGAGAAATAACTGGGGGCTGGGTGCTTGTGATTGTGGGAGGCTGTGTGCCAGGACTGTGAAAACACTGAGGCTGCTTGGAAGGGTTCACAGTGTAGCTGGGACTTTGGGCAGTCACTGTGGTAGACTCCACGTGCTCAGGGATCTCTAGATACTTGGTAAGGGACATTGCTGAGGAATCAGAGCTTACACTGAGGACTGCACAGATCCTTTAAGTGCTCCCTGTGGCACAGTGGATGAATATTATACCCACTGGGGCTAGCACTCAGGTACTGGTCTGCTTTGAGGAGAGGAGCTCAGTGGAGTAGAATAAACCTCCCCTCTGATTAAAATAAAAAAGAGGTAGCCAGCACCGTGGCGCAGTAGTTTAATCCTCCACCTGCGGTGCCAGCATCCCATATGGGTACTGGGTTCTTGTCCCGGTTGCTCCTCTTCCAGCCTAGCTCTCTGCTGTGGCCTGGGATAGCAGTGGAGGATGGCCCAAGTGCTTGGGCCCCTGCACCCACATGGGAGACCAAGAAGAAACTCCTAGCATCTGGCTTCAGATTGGTGCAGCTCTGGGAGTTGCGGTCATTTGGAGAGTGAACCAACTGAAGGAAGACCTTTCTCTCTATCTCTCTCTCTCTCACTGTCTGTAAACTCTACCTGTCAAATAAATAAATAAATAATCTAAAATAAATAAATAAAAAAGAGGGAATTTACTAGGCCAAACCTGGATGTGTCACCTTAGACACACCCTTTATACTGGAGAATGGAACAGAGCTCCCAGGCCACACCAACCACACACCTCTAGATAGTCACTGAAAGCAGACACTCCACTAATCTATAGAGGCATAGTACAAAGATAAAAGAAGAAGAAGAAGAAGAAGAAGAAGAAGAAGAAGAAGAAGAAGAAGAAGAAGAAGAAGAAGAAGAAGAAGAAGAAGAAGAAATCAACGAGTATTCCCACAAATGCCACATAACAAAAGCACCAATTCAGGAAAAAAGAGCAAGGAAGACAACGTGAGGCCCCCAAAAGGACACAACACTTCAACCCAAGATTTTCAAGATGATGAGATTGAAGCAATGCCAGAAATGGAAATGCCATCATTGTCTTTCTTCCTCTGCACTCCTCCTCCCAACTACATAGTTCGTTTCAGCCAATTTTCTTTACATTTACCCTGAATGGCTTTTCCTGAATCTTTCCATTTTCATTTTCTTATTTTATCTTGTTTTTGTTCCTTCCTCTTTCTTTTCTCTGGGGTATTTTTAGCAATATGTTAACCAATGGTCCCCTAAATATGGATGGACATCAGGAGATACAGACAACTCTGAAAGGTAATACAAATTAAATGTGCTGAAAGTGCATATTTCTCTTAATGAAGGATCCTTGACATTTTGAAGAAACAAATGATTGATCATAAAATTATCAAGAGAACTTCTGGAATATGTCAGATGTTTCCACCAGGCAAGAGCAAAGATGTCTTCCTTCATTTTCACTTTCCAGATTTTCTCTTTCTATTTTTATTTAAAAGAGATGGAATATTTCCCCTTAAGAACTGCACTGTAGTTACAGGAAAGGACTAACTTCCTGGAAATGCTTCAATATGGGAAAAAAATAATCCATTTACACAAAGTCCCAGAATCTGGCCCTCGGTGATTTTCAGGAACAGGAAGTGGAAGGAGGCCTCACCTTTAATAATCAGCTGCTGCATTCATGTATCAAGGGGGAAATGTCTTTTGTTGTTTTCTAGTTGATTTAGAAGAAAAATCAGATGTCTTGTAACTTTCAGTCTACTACTATACATTAACTACAGAAATCAAAACACACAAGAAAAGGACATTTATTCTTCCACTACATGTTATCTGAAATACTTTACTCAACTTCTCTCTCTGCTTATATTTTCTCTGCTTTTACATTTTTACTCAGCACATTCAGAACCTAATAAACTATTAATTTCTTGAAAGACAACTGAAATGCAGTCATTGCTATGAAGTATTATCTATTTAAATGCACTCTGCTGTCTTCTTTTTCTAGTCAAATCCACAATGCATTTTCATTGTTATGTCTACCTTTTGGCAAAGATTGTGTCTAATTCATCTTTATGTGTCCCTGTGTCTGCAAGTATGGAGAGTGTGTAGTTACTAAAAGTACACAGAGTGAATGGATGGATGTGCAAATTAATAGCTAAACTTTAAAGTAAAAGGAGGATTTATTTAAATTATAAATCTGAAAATTAAATCCAACTCATACATTTTATAAGATGTATTATTATTATTTGAATCATCTGACGTGAATCATAAATTGATGCATTTAGAAGTGTAATTTCTTTTTCTTTTTCTTTTTTGACAGGCAGAATGGACAGTGAGAGAGAGAGAGAGAGAGAGAGAGAGAGAAAAGTCTTCCTTTGTCGATGGTTCACCCTCCAATGGCTGCCACGGCCGGCACGCTGTGGCCAGCGCACCGTGCTGATCTGAAGGCAAGAGCCAGGTGCTTCTCCTGGTCTCCCATGGGGTGCAGGGCCAAGCACTTGAGCCATCCTCCACTGCACTCCCGGGCCATAGCAGAGAGCTGGCCTGGAAGAGGGGCAATTGGGACAGAATCCGGCGCCCTGACCGGGACTAGGATTAGCCTTTTGAGCCGCAGCGCCGGTATGTAATTTCTTAAATCATGTGCTTTATCATAGAGATGTTTCTGGAAGAAATATGCATACACAAACACTACATTAAAAGCTTCTGATAATCCTTTGTTAAAGAAACTCATTTAATTCAATTTGGCGCCTCCCATAGACATTCATAGTCAGTACACCAAGTATATTTTAACTCTTTTAGAAGAGAAGTATTGCAGAAAAACTGCTAAAACAATTTTTGAAATCATGGACTACAAAATACACTTGCTATTGTATTTGGAGCTATAGAAACAACATATATGTATGTAAATGTCCCTTAACATCTTTTCATTCCAATACTTATAGTTAGCCATTGGAAATATAAACTAGCTTGGGCCTATGCTGTGGTGTAGCAGGTAGCTGCTGTCTGCAGTATCAGCATCCCATATGGGAGCCAGTTCGAGTCCTGGCTGCTCCACTTCCAATCTAGCTCTCTGCTATGGCCTGGGAATGCAGTGGAAGATTACCCAAGTCCTTGGGCCCCTGTGCCCATGTGGGAGACACGGAAGAAACTCCTAGCTCCTGGCTTCAGCCTTTGTGGCTATCTGAGGAGTGAATCAGTGATTGGAATATCTCTTTCTCTCTCTCTCTCTCTCTCTCTCTCTCTCTCTCTCTCCCCCTCACCCTCCCTCTCTCTCATGTCTATAACTCTGCCTTTCAAATTAATAACTAAATCTTAAAAAAAGAAAATATAAACTAGCTAATAAAAAAAAAAAACCACAAAAAATAGCAATACTCCACAGTCTAACGCTTACAGAATATCAGATGAAAGATTTAGACATTTTTCTTGTAATTTTTTACATCCAAAATGGTTAGGAGAAAGCAGCCAAGTGTTCACTTTCCTTCAAAAGGTTTATTTTGACTATAAGCAGTTGATTTGGAATGATCAATATATCAAGAGTAAAAGTAGGAGAAGATGGAATAGTGGTTAAGATGTGACTTGGGATGCCCGAGTCACTTTTCAGATTACCTGGTTGAAGTCCCATCTCTATCTACTGATTCCAGCTTCCTGCTAATGCACACCCAAGGAGTTCCCTGCCACCCTATGGAAGACACAGATTGAATTCCTGGCCTGTGTGGCTTTGACCTTGGCCCAACCCTGGCTATTGGGAACATTTGAATTATTTTGGGCAAAGGTTTTTCAATAAAAAAATACAAATGCATTAAAAGACTGAAAATAATATAGAATATTATTCCTTGACATATGAGAAAATTAAATGTAGTTGAAAATAGCATTGAAATTAATTTGATAATATGATATACTAAATAGAAAAGATGAAGGCAAAGGAGGCCTTTATCACTGTTATCAAATAGTTAGAAAGTAATTCCACTGAATTTCACAATTGTCTATAAAGGACAATTTAAGTAAAGAAACTTTATCATATTTTGAAATGGTTCTGTTAATTTTAAAAAGCAAAATGAAAAAGTGAGTGGTGGTGTTTGCACGTATGCTGTGTAATAGATCCAACCTGAAAAACAAATATATCACCAAATCACATAGGGTGGAAAAAGAAGATGCTCTAACAATGTCCATCAGACATTTTCCATCTAAGCTTTCATAGGGCTTTTGGGGTTTGACCTAATAAGACACTGTCTGCTTTCTGTTGTGAGCTGTGGGCAAACCGCTGGCAAGGCACTCTCAATGCTCTCTCTGAAAAATTAGCAATGACAGTCTTTCCCCAGTCCTTCCCATGCTCATTACCCTGGTCTCCAAAGCTAAACTTCTTAATAAAAATAAAGTATCTTCTCATGTCCAGAACTTTACAAAGTATATACAAGCTAGAGACTAAAATCTGCCCTAGGGAACATATCTTTGTATGCTGTATAGACGTTGTATTCAGAAAGGCTAATTGCTAACTGAGTGCTTCTGATGTCCCCAGACTTTGAGTGTTTCACTGCTGTCTCTTTAGATTGAAGTTTATAAAAAAGAATAAAGGCTGCAGAATCAGACTTTGTCCATCGCTTGAGACTATCATTACAAGTTGTGCACTTAAGAGAATTAATAAATATTTCTAAAATACATATGCCTTATTTCAACAATCAAGATCACTTAGCTATCTCAGGGTGCTCCTTTAAGTAGTCCATGTGCCAATATGTGTATAGTACATGTTACACGGCTGTGACTTAGGATGAGGTGCATAGTATGTTTTCATTCTCTGCCCTTTTAAAACAATTATCAGCATAATATAATTTATGTAGAAGTAATTTGCTAACCGATCCCCATAAAACAACTAGACTATATCCACAGTTATTCTGAAAGTATTCCTTAAGAATCTATTCACACACACACACACACACATGGAATATGAAGTTATTAGTCTCACACTTAAGCTGTGTTAGGAAAGAGCAGCATTCCAGGCAGGAAGAAAAGTACCTGTTTTCCCACAGAATCTTAGCCAGGATCTTAGGGAATATACTGTTACTGTTACAGTCACACTACTGATCAAAGGAAAGGATGATGTTCATTCTAAAAAATCACTAGCATAGATCAGTGTGACCAGGCATTCAGTAGTCTCTAGAAATCTGACATGCTGAACCATAAGTCAATGAAATCAAAGTAGGATTTGTTTAATAAGAACTTAGCTCACTGTAATATCAGACATTTCTGGAAAAATAAATGTTCTTGACCAAAATCTAAAGTGATGAGTGTTTGCATGGACAGAATAAGAACATAAAAAAATATTAAAATGAGAATGTTGTCATGACAGTGGAATTTTTTCTTTTGGGAATATAAATGTAATGGTTTTTCTTTCAGAACCACAAATATTAAAAATTATCAAATGAATATAATTGAGATATATATGTATTTCATTATTAAAGCTTTTGTTGTAGACAGCAGTCTTAGTACAGTAATGTATTTATTGGTAATAATTTTTTAGAGATGTGTTTGTTAGAAGATAAGAGTGCAGAGAACAATTTAGGATTCTGAATTTATTTTTGTATTTTTTAAAAAAGATTTACTTATTATTTGAAAGGTAGAGTTGAGAGAGAGAGAGAATCTTCCATTTGCTCGTTCACTTCCCAGATAACTACAATCGTCAGGGCTAGCCCAGAATGAAGCCAGGAGCCAGGGTCTCCTTCTGGGTTTCCTATGTTGGTGGCAGGGGCACAAGCACTCAGACCATCATCTGCTGCTTTCCCAGGTACAATAGTAGGGAGCAGGATTGGAAACAGAGCAGCCAGGACATGAACCTGTGCCAATATGGGATGCTGGTATTGCAGGCAGCTGATTTACCCACTATACCACAATGTTGGGAAGTATTTTTAATTAAATATGTGATAATAAATCCAAGAAATTTCATTTACCTCTGAAGCATTTCAAAATTTGTGAGTGCAAAAAAGACAGTAGTATAACTTTCACATTCATTTTGTTGAACTATCAAAGATTTATGCAATGGAAATATTCTCTTAGCTGTAGAAAGAATGAAAATTGTGTTCATTTCTAACAGTAGTTGCTAAACAGAATAGTATTTTACTAGTTTTATAAAACATAGTATCTTAAAAAGGTTTGTATTATTTATGAATGCAAAATGATGGAAATAAAGTATAATGATAAGGTACTTTACTTTTACAAATCCTTAAAGATTTATTTATTATTTATTTGATAAGCAGCGTTACAGAGAGAGAGAGAGAAAGAGAGAGAGAGAGAGAGAGAGAGAGAGAGAGAGAGAGAGATCTTCCATCTGCTGGTTCACTCCCAAGTAGAGCTAGACTGATCTGAAGCAAGAAGCCAGGAGCTTCTTCCAGTCTCCCACATGGGTTCAGGAGTCCAAGCATTTGGGCCATCTTCCACTGCTTTCCCAGGTGCTTTAGCATGGACTTGGATTGTAAGTGGAGCAGCTGGGCTTTAAACTGGTTCCCATATTGGATGCTGGCATCCCAACCAGAGGCTTAATCTACAATGCCACAGTGCTGGCCACAGGAGGAAATATTTGTGTTGTTATGACATCAACTTTTAAATAGACAATAAGTTCATGCTGAGGTGCTTTTAATTGTGGTAATGTTTTTCATCACAGTTAAATAAATTATGTTCCATGTAACACTCAATCAATATTTTGGGTCAAAATGATTGATTGCCTTATTTCAGAATTTTTAAGAACAAAATCTTTTAAGTTTTACTGAGATCTTAGTTTAGATGCTATTAATAAGTTTTCAACAGTTCAAATGTAGAACTTCTTATTTCTCAGTGTTTTTTTTTTTCCTTTTGGTGGTAGTGTTGGAGAATTAAGCAGAGCATAAAGCTACAGAACATTGATAATTTTTATATACATGATTTTATATGTAATTTATGTGTAAACATTCACCAAAACACTTTTATTAGTTGATTGAGAAAGTATAAAGAGTAAGTAGTGATGACACTGATTTTTTTGCTTTAAAATACTAGAATGGAGATATAAATATTTGTGTGTGCGTCTGCATGCATTTTAGAGATCTTTGATGGAAAGTAATATGTTATCATCACAATTATTTAAGTAAAAAAGTGGATGACTTGAAAACATAGTTTATGAAATATACCAGAAAATAAAGAGAAAAAAGCAATTAGTTTGTAACCAGGATCCAAGACACCATCTCTGAAGGGCAGGCAGTAAGGACACAACTTACTGAGGACCTTCTATCATCTTTGTTTTTCCCTTGGTTCTATGCATCTATTGCTTGCACAACAACAAAAGTATTTCAGAAAAAAATCACATATATTACTTTTGACAATTAAAATGATCCTCTGTGAGTTTAGTTGCAAAGGATATAATGTTTTCAATGTTACATAGATTTTTCATAATACGAATCCTACATAATTTTTTAAATTTATATAAAAAGAACAGATTTCAGGTGTTTCATATATACAATTTTAAGCATATAATGAGCCTTCCTACCCTTCCTCCCTCCCTCTTTTTTCCTCCTTTTTTACTTTTAATTTTTCAATAACATATCTCAAATTTAATTTATAACCACAGGCTTAATAAATAAAAACCACCCTGTATCATTTTGGTCTGGTGCGATAATGAATAACCCTGCAAAACTTAGTGATGTGCAACAACAAATTCTTATTTTTTTGTACTCTTCAAGTGGTTAGAAACCTCTGTAGCTCTGTTGGGCTGTGCTGAGCATTCTTAGCACAGGTTTAGCTTGTTGGGGTACAGCTGGCCTTACACTACACATGTACACATTTTCTACTTTAGCATTGAGTAAATAGGGGCAGTTGCTTACTATGGCATGCTGGCCTCAGAGAGAACAATAGTATCATGAGGGAAATTGGGAGTTCTGGCAATGGACATCATGCCACACAAGGTATATTTAAAGCTTCTATTTAAATATAGAAGTCACATCTGCTCATGTCCACTGACCAAAGCAATTTCATTGCCAAGTTCACTGTCAATGTGGTAGGTTAAGTGTGCAGTTTACTTGCACGAAAAAATGATAAAAGCAGGCAATGATGAAATTTGATTGAACTGATAATATATAATTTACCATTTTCCCTGAGAAGCAGTAACTCTGTTTTTAATATTGTTATATTTGAGATTCCTCCCCACACAGAGTAGTATACAAATGATACCATTTAAATAGAATTCATATCATATCACTCTTCTACCAAAAATTTCCCGGTGGCCTTTCATCTAACAACGAGTAAAATACAGCATCATTACATTGTCTTATACAATCTAACTGAATGTTATCTCCCACTTCTCTTTTGGTCTCTTTGCAAAAAGTCTGGCTTGTTAGTTCTGGAACACATCAGACACATTGGATCTCAATGCCAGTGAAACTTCCCATTTGCTCCCCTTGTTTCTTTTCTCACCTCCTTCATGTCTTCATTTAAATATCTACTTCCCAAATATTTCATATCTACAAAGATTCACTATTTTATTTCAATTTTAATCCTCTCCCAGAAATATCTTAGCTCAACATGTAACTGTTTTTGATTATTTAAAATACTCATTGTGTAAAATGTCAAAAGTCCTTTGCCTAGAGGAGGATGAGTACCTCTTAATAGTTTCACAAAGACTGAGTTTGGGGAGGTGGGATTGTTGTGTTTCCCCAAAGCAAAACTGGAACCTGCTTGTCAAAGACACCTAAAAGATGCTGCTCAAAAACAGAATCTAGAGGCTGCACTAAGGTCATTCTATGTCCAATTAAATAGTTTCAATTATTTTTATACTGCAAGACTATAGTAGACAAAATAAATATCTTCTGAAGATTAGAAATATAAGAAAAATAGAAACATTCAGTAAGTGACTTTTAAAGTTGTTTTTTTTTTTAATATACTTCAGATTAAACAAATTAAGACTGTGGCTTAATGGCTTTTACGATGTGATGGCTACCAGCACAGTCAACAACAGAAGGGAGGTTCAACTCCTTTATCAGCACACATCTCTCCTCCACTAGTTTATACTTGCGCTGAAGTTCCACAGTGCCACATTCCCAGAGAGAGTACCCTCTCCTTGAATCTGGGTGCATTTTCCAGAAAGCTGTCAAGTGGCAGGGAGTGGTGAAGTCATCAAGGTTAGAGCTACAATGGTGAGGAAAGTGAGGATGAAAGTGGTGAGGATGAAAACATCCTTATCTTGGCTGTAGGAGCAGCAAGTAAAGTGAGCACTCCAAATCAGATACGAGCACTTTGTTGGGAAGAAGAATGTGTTCCAATATATATGAAACTCTGAAATTGTTGAGCTTGTTTTTTAATTCAATTAAAATTATTTGTGTTAAATGTTAACAACTAGTCATAGTTGAGAAGCATTAAAATTGGTTAATTTGCAGAGTTTTATTCCAAAATCGGTCGTTACCTGTGTCTATGTTGATGGTTTATATATGCCTACCTTTGTGCTTTTCTCTACCATGTTGTTCCTTCCTCTTAAGTCATAAGAGCTTCCAGCTTTCCACTGATTACTCACATCTTGTCTCTCTGTAAGTGTCTCTTGAAACAATATTTTAGGGTCAAGATTTTCTTTGCATTCTCAGCTAAACTTCAATCACCATGGATGCAGAAATAAAGTACTTAAGTCTTCAATATTGTATTCCCACTGTCTACTTAGAAGGCATTCAATAAAAATGTAATAAAATACAAATTTAAGAAAAAGGAAACACAGAGATCAAGAAAATCATCATAGAGTAACAGCTGGTGCAGTAGCTAAACCCAGTGGTCAAAGAATAGCTTTTCCAGCAATCTCAATGTTCTAATTCACAGACATTACCGGTCAGTGTTTCCTCGGAACATTAAATTCTAAAGAACATTAATTCCTTAAAATGGTGATTGGTGATAGGTATGTCAAAAAGTTGCTCCATGCTTGAAAATATTTAGGAGATATTGAGGTATGCAAAATGCTCCTTTGCTTTTTAAAGATTTATTTTATTTTTTGAAAGACAGAGTAACAGAGAGAGAGAACAGAGAGAGCAAAACTGAGAGTGAGAGTGAGTGAGAGAGTGAGGGAGAGTTCTTCCACCTACTGGTCCACTTTCTTAAATGGTTGCAACCAGGAATCTGGCCCTCTAGGTCTCCCATATGAGTGGCAGGGGCCTAAGAACTTGGGCCATCATCTACTGTCTTTCCAAGCATGTTAGCGGGGAGCTGGATTGGAAGAAGGGCCAGCTCCAATGTGTCTTCTTGTCACTTCAGTCTATCCACAGTTGGTAAGGGTAATCAGCAGGTGAATAGGATGATTAAGTTGACTTGGAAAAGTAATAAAACTGGTGTCAACAACTCATGTCCTCTTGCATGACAAGCTTCCAAGGTTACCATTTCCATCCCAGGAAACACAGGACACCGGACACCGTGATCCTAATGATGCCATCGAGGGGCTTGAATGACAGCAGACATGCTGTTCAGATCAGTTCCCTTCCAGCCACTGCATACTTATCTGCATCCTAACAACACCAAATGCCTTCCTCAGCACTCACCTGCAATCTTCTCATTCAGATTCTCTTCCTTGAGAGAGAAATTGTTATAATTACTCAAACCTGGAAGGGTAAGTCTAAACATAGATATGCAGGTGCTCAAAATATTTTAGGTAAAGTTTAATTGCCACTTTACCACTTCACTCTCAACTAACTTAAATAAAACAAATTCAAAACAAAAAAATTAAGATATATTGAAAAAATTTCAATAAAGAGAAAAAAATGAACAAATGATGTAATGATTAATGATAATGAGCTTGCCTTATTTTAATTCTTAGGTACCTGATACCTAAAATAATTAAAAATAATTTCAGAGAATTGCTACTGCTTTATGTATTTATATTATGTAAAATATATTATTTGTAATATATTATACATTATATAATTCATTACATAATTATATACTACATACCACCTAAGTGTTCTCTTTATTCCATTTACCTCAAAGCTTTCCATATTTCACTTAATTCATGTGCAAAGTGAGATTAAAGTTTATTAAAAGCAGTTTTGAAGAACATTTTTATTTTATGTTGTGTAAATCCCATTAAATCCATTGATGGCTGTCAAATTATTATCTAAGAATAGCATCATAAAAAATAACCTAAACACAGACAAAAGAAAATTAAAACACACTTTGCTACTATCCTGAATTATGCTTAATGGCTTTTACTAATGAAAGATATTTTTTCTTGACAAAAAGAAATTTAAACTTACACATATCATATTAAAGTGAATCTGTTGGGCAAAATTATTGTGATGATGAGGATGATAGTTAGGGAGGTGGTTGTGGTGAATGTGTGTGAGCGTGTGTATGTATGTCCAACTATAGCACAGTACTTGGAATCTTTGCAGGTTTAAGTCAAAAATATTCATTGGCTTTTATTGCAAACTATGATAAAAAAGAAACCCTATTTTTTGAATTCTGGCTATAGTCTCTATCAGAAGGCCAAGGTCCTAACAAGAATGGATTTAAAAGAATATCTGTAGACTCTCAAAGATTCATTTGAAATTTATTTTGCATCCTCCAGCCTTGTTCAATAACTCTGTTTTGTTAACACTGTCTGCTGAATGCTGATGACTTCCAGTAACTGGAATATGTTGTTAACTGAACTGTTGGAAGTACTAGTGCTTGCAGCTAATGCATTCTCTGAGCTGCACAGTATGAACCCAGCGGGTGTAAAGTAAAAGCAATAATAAAAAATTGAACACACCTTAAGTGCTATGATTATTACTGTAGGCCAGTTTTTTCATCCCTTTTGAAAGTCTACTTCTTGAATTTCCTGTGTCTAAAAGTATTGATAACAAAATTAGTCTCATTTTCTTTCCAAGTGATGGGAAGTGTATATAAGGTTTTTGAAAAGCAAGTAAGGTTTAAAAGGACTTGCCCTTAGAGGGTGGACTGTTAAATGTAAAAATGAAATTATATGAAGATTCTTAGAGGTTTCTCCTCAATCTAATAACTAACAACATTTAATTCATGAATAGCTGTGGGTTTTAACACCAAGTTTCCTCAAGAGAGTTTGCACCCATTGATCACTTTTGCATCCTAATTAGGTAGAAGAAGACACAAGCTTGTTTTAGAGATAGAAACTCTAAGTAGCAGGAACGGTTACCATTGATGGTTAGAAGAAAAGAATGATGATAATCAAATTCTAATTTCAGTAACGCAAGTTTGCATTTTAAGATTATGTTAAATGTAACTCTGTCACCACTTAGACGATAAATTTATATGACACAGACATAAATAGAGAAATATCACCCAGAAACAGGGTAACAATGTGGGTTTGTCTCAATCTATCATCAGATTACTTCAAGAGAATACTAGATCTTATATGATCCTATTTAGAGAAAAAATGTTTCTTTCAACAGATCACAATTGAGACTTTTGTCTCCTTAATTATGTATAAGAGCTGGAAGTTTCTAAGAAGATGGCCACATTGATATAATACTTAACAAATCACTGTATAACCCTTTTCTTTCTCTTGTACCAGCTAGTCCATCAGCATATTCTGTCCACAAAGCATTAAAATATGTTTAGAACTAAACACCTCCCAACCCTTTTAGTATTACTGCTATGGTCCAAGCTACAATACATTTGCTTTCTGTTGTGATATCCTTTGGTTGTTGCTACAGCCTCCTAATTGATCACCACTTGTTCATCATTTTGATCTATTTTTACAAAGGACCTATAGTGATAACAGTTAGATCAGGTCAAGTCTGTCCTCACCTTCCAGTGGCGCCACCATCATGTAGCACTGGTGAAGCTATGGATTGTGACACTCCAGTTGGAGGCCTAGCTACTGTGCTTTCATTTATTTATTTATTTTTTAAAGATTTATTTATTTATTCGAAAGTCAGAGTTACACAGAGAGAAGAGAGGCAGAGGAGAGGCAAAGAGAGAAAGAGTGGTCTTCCATCTGTTGGTTCACTCCCCAGATGCCTGCGACAGCTGGAGCTGTGCCAATCTGAAGTCAGGAGCCAGGAGCTTCTTCTGGGTCTCCCACGCTGGTGCAGGGGCCCAAGGACTTGGACCATCTTCTACTGCTTTCAGGCCACAGCAGAGAGCTGGATCGGAAGAGGAGCAGCTGGGACTAGAACAAGCATCCTTATGGGATGCCAATGCCTCAGGCCAGGGCGTTAACCCATTGCCCCACAGCACAGGCCCCCTACTGTGCTTTCAATGCAGTTCACTTCTCATGTGCTTCAGAAGGCAGGGGAAGTCAGCCCAGGTACTTGGACCCCTGCCATCCCTGTAGAAGACCAGAGTGCAATTCCTGGCTTATAGCTTTGACATGTCACAGACTTTTGTGGCCATTTGAGGAGTGAACCAGCAGATAGAAGATCTCTCTATCCTTCTCTCTATCTCTCTACTTCTCTCTATTTCTTTCTCTCTCTCTCTCTCTTCCTCTTTCTCTCTCTCTCTCTGTCTTCTCAGTTGTTCTTCCTTTCAAATAAATAGGTCTTATAAATAAGTAAATAATAAATATTCCAGTGATCTACATCCAACAAATTAAAAGCTAAGTCTTTATGTGAGCTCACAAGTCATTACATGGTGTTTCCTGTACCACATGACACACCTAGTGTCATTTTTTTTTAACATTTCTTTCTTTAAAAGTCTGTGGTGAAGGTATACCAATCTCTTTTCTGTGAAAATATGCAAATTGATCTCCTACCTCACAAATTTCTTACTTGTTATTCATTCTGCCTTGAAGTTATAATTCTTCTTAGCAGTTTCGCTTGCTTCATTTAGATTGTTCTCCTATATAATTTTCTATGCTTAGATTCCCCTGCCCATTCTATTTAAAAATTCATCCCACCATTATTTCATAATTCTGTCATTTATTTTCCCTCAGAAAATCCAAGTTCCATGAGGAAAATTATTGTGTATTTTTTTCTGTTTTATTCTAGTGTCTAATAGACTGGATGGCACACAGAAAGTACATGCTCAATAATTATTTAAAATTTGCCTTATATATGGAAAGTGCTTTTTGCAAACCACATGAGTTTGGAGATACAGAAATCTTCAACGTCCCTTCTTTAAGAAATCTTATTTTACAGAGAAAAAACTGAAAGCCAAAGATATGGCATCTTCCCCAAAGTCAAGTGATTCATTCTAGTCAGAATTTGGAGTAGAAGTTAGGATTTAAAAATTGTCCTTCCAGTGATTTTATTTTTCACATGCCACTAATACCAAGATGAATGAGAGATGTTATGAGCAAAATAGATTTAAAAAGCATATTAAACTAGTATTTCTAGGAAATTATTAAATTCCAGTTATTGATAAATGAAATGATCAATGATTAAGACAGAAAAAGACCTAGAGATTAATGGATATCACAAATCACTTGTACTTTAGAAACTCCATGATGTGTATGAAAAAAATGTACAATATATGGTACATTTTCTGTGAAATATCATAATTAAAAAAATCACCTCCTTACCTTACGCTTAACAATGACTAGATCGTAATTAGAATAATATCTCCAATTCTGAACTCAGAAGCAAAATGGAGATGTGGGCCAATTAAGTGCACTAAGTTCATAGTCAAAAGATAATACAAGTGTTGAGAAATTTGCCCTCTCAGTACAGGTTGAAATAACTTGGATTATTGAGACTGAATCAAAGGCAGTTGAGTGGGGATTGGATAATAGTTTCCAGGTGTAAGAATAGACCTATTTTAAAGTAAGGGAGCAAGTGTCTAGCTTCTCCAAAGAGATTAATAAGAGGATCAATTATATTTCTCTGTTGAATACTGAAATTAGGTTAAATGCAATAAAACTTGTCTTTATAGAGGAGACTTATTAAATAGGAAGATGTTACTGTGAAAGATGTTTTCTCTTGGTAGCCTAAGATTTTCCATGGGTTCTTAATGTTCAAGATTGATTAAATCTGCCCTTTGATGGGGGTGTGCATGTTTTAACAAAGCAAATTATCCTCTGATTGTTGTGTCTACTTTTTTATTAATTGTTCTTATTTGTGTTTAAAAAGTTTGCTTATAACTTAATTATAAGTTCATTCTGCACAGGTATCATTGTCACTTCTTGCACTACTCAAATTTAATATCACTGAGTAATGTTTCAGTAAAAATGTTATGAGATTCTCACAACCACTAATATATAGAGGACATTTATTAATAGCTAGACTCTTTCTTGCAATATGTTCATAAATTTCTTCATCCACCCTCTCCTGACCCAGGTCTCTCTTGCTAAATTGAATTCACATTCTTGCAAAGGAATTAATTCCTTCTAGCATAGCTATGGTCATGATGATTTTTGCTTAAAAAATCAGACACACGTTAAC
Source organism: Lepus europaeus (assembly GCF_033115175.1). NCBI lineage: Eukaryota > Metazoa > Chordata > Mammalia > Lagomorpha > Leporidae > Lepus > Lepus europaeus. Next base: position 64,079,176 of record NC_084838.1, on the reverse strand, counting down.
AATTTCCATTTCTCTGTGGTCAGTGGAAGAAAGGCTCTACTTATCTCTTGTACTTTAATCCTGGTGTAATGCATCATTTTATGTCAGACACCATTTTCCTTTGTCAAACTGTGCTATTGGCCTGTTTCCTTTCTATGCAATTTTATAGGCTGCATTTTAAAATTTATAACTGAACCCACCGGATCATAGCTCATTTTTATTCCATGTATTATCAGTAACTTAGAAATGCTGTCTTAGTCTGTGCTGCTACAAAAAAAAAAAAAAAAAAAAAAAAAAAAAAAAAAAAAAAAAAACTGAGACTATGTAGTTTAGAAGGAACAGACATTAATTTTTTACAATGCAAGAGAAAGTCCATGTCAAGGTATCAGAATTTGGTCCAGTGAGGGCCTTTTTGTTTCATTCTTACATCACAGAAAGTCGAAAGGCAAGTCCAATGAATGTTGAGCAAAACCTTATTTAAAAGTAACTTCCATCGCGGTGCGCCGGCTGCAGCGCGCCGGCCGCGGGAGCCATTGGAGGGTGAACCAACGGCAAAAAGGAAGACCTTTCTCTCTGTCTCTCTCTCTCTCACTGTCCACTCTGCCTGTCAAAAATAAAAAAAATAAATAAATAAATAAAATAAATAAAAGGGCCTTCATCTCATCTTCATCTGTGTTAGACATGGCAGTTAAGACACTGCTTGGTTCACCTACATCTCATATCAAAATGTATTGGTTTAAGTCCCAACAGTGCTTCTGTTTCTAGCTTCCAGCAATGCACAATCTGGAAGGTAGCAGATGATGCTCAAGAACTTGGGTCCCTACAACCCACATGGGAATCCTCGACTGAGTCCCAGGCTTGTGGCTTCAGCTTGGCTAGGCCTGTAGGCATTTGGAGAGTATACCAACAGATGGGAAACATCGCTCTGTCTTTTTGCCTTTCAAATAAATAAAAATATATAAATGAAAATATTAAAAAAATCTTATTAACAAAGGAACATGCAGCATGGCCTAATAACACCTTAACATTATCACATCTTAATACTATTGCCGTGGCAACACTTGGCTCATTTTAGAGAACACATTCTAACCACAGTAAATGCCATAGAGAAGAGTATGGCTTCACGGGGACAATTCTGCATTTCTTGTTTGAGGGATATCAACAATGCTCTTTGAAAAAGTATCATGAACAATGTCTCTAACATTCTTCTTGTTGGTTCTGTTATAAAGATGATAGCTACCAACACATCCTGACACATGCCCAACAACAAATGTTCTGAACTGAATTAGTGAATGTCTTTAATATTCACCACATAGTAAACCTATTCTTATCTATGCCTAGGGCTCCATGTCTATGGCTGTTTCTGGCTCACTATCTATCAAAAACTAAATTTTGAGGCAGATTATTATTTCTTATGCACATGTAGGACAAACTCACAGCCAGCATTATATTGAATTGGTAAAAGCTGGAAGCATTTTCATTAAAATCCAGAACTGGACGAGTATGCTGTTACCATTACTATTTAATATAGTTCTAGAAGTTTTAGCCAGAGCCATTAGGCAAGAAAAATAATCAAAGGGATACAAATTGGTAAGGAAAAAGTCAAATTATCCCTGTTTGCAAATGATATGATCTTAAATAGAGGGACACCAAGAAACTCTACTGGAAAACATGAGAGGTAAAGGAGTAGGTTATAAAATTAACACAAAAAACTAATAGTATTTGTATATACAAACAATGTCATGGCTGAGAAAGAATTTGTAATATCAACCCCATTCACAATAGCTACAAAATATTTAAATATCTTTGAGTAAATTTAACCAAGAAGATGAAATATTTCTATAATGGAAATAATCAAACATTAAGAAAAAAACACAACATGGAAACTTCTTCCACATTTGTAGACAGGAAGAATTAAAATAATCAAAATGTTCATACTACCCAAAATAATTTACAGGCTCAATGTAATCCTGATCAAAATACCAAGGACATTCTTCTCTATTTAGGAAAAAAAAATGATCCTAAAATTCATATGGAAACATGTGACCCTGAATACTTAAAACAACCTTAAACAAAAGCAAAGCCAGAGGAATCACAACAAGATTCAAAGACATACTACATGGAAGTAATAATCAAAACAGCTGGATACTGGTACAATGATAGACATATGGACCAATGGAACAGAATAGAAACCGCAGAAATAAATCCACATATCTACAACCAATTAGTCTTTGACAAATGAGCTAAAATTAGTCATTGGAAAAAGCAATCTCTTCAACAAATGGTGTGGGAAACATTGGATTGTCCACATGCAGTAGAATGAAAGAAGATCCTAACTAACACTTTATGCAAAAAATCAATTCATGGGGCTGGTGCTGTGGCGTAGCCGGTGAGACTGCTGCCTGCAGTGCAGGCCTCTATGGCTTAGTGCTGTGGCTTAGGAAAGCAGTGGAAGATCGCTCCAGTCCTTGGGCCCTGCACCTGTGTGGGAGACCCAGAGGAGGCTCCTTGCACCTGGCTTCCAATCAGCCCAGTTCTGGCCGTAGTTGCCATCTGAGGAGTGGGTCACATTTGGAGGAACTCTCTCTGTCTCTCTCTCTTTCTGCCTCTGTAACTCTGCCTTTCAAATAATAAACAAATGAATATTTTTTAAAAAAATCAATTTACAGTTGATCAAAGATCTAAACCTAAAATCTGAAGCCAAAAAATTACCTGGGGTGTAGCTGGGCTATCAGGTGATTACTAGGTCTGCCTTCAGAGGCTTAGAGTTCCCTGAGTTCTGGAGCCAATCATTGTGAAGGCTTTGCAATCACACTGAAGCATGTGTAGATTCTTGTGCAGTCAATGAGCCTTAGTAAGTGAGGTGCACAGGTACTATAGGCTTACCCTGGGCAGCTGGTTCATACTGGCAGAGGGGCTGAGACTATGAACATGCAGCTGATGTAATCATGTTCTCCCCCTGCTAAAGACAGAGGAAATCTACCATGCCCAACCCGAGTGTCACTCTGTACACTTGCTCCACCTCGAGCAATGGCTGGAATTTCTTGACCCTATTCAGCATACAACTCTGGTTGTTCACTGAAGGAGTAGACACTCCACTAAGCCATAGAGGCACATTTCAAAAATTAAAACATTCAGAGGAGAAAACCAACAAACAGTTGCACGCAAGCCTCAAAATAACTATAGAAATGCAAGACACATGAAGAAAACAATGTAACTCTCCAAAAGGAATTCAACATTCCAATATTAGAAGTGAAAATGAAGAAATTGATGAAATTACTGAAAAAGAATTCAAAACAATGATCATAATATTACTCAAAAACACAGAGAATGAAAAACATGAGTTAAAGCAATTCATAAGTGACATGGATGAAAAAAGTCTTCCAGGAGATAGATACTGAAGAAAAATTAAAAATAAGGAATTCAATATGTCAAATAAAATGTATGGTAGAAAATCTTAAAGACTCAGTGAAGTAGAAGAAAGAGTATTCAAGTTAGAAGACAGATCTTTGGAAATATTTAAGTCAGACAAAATAAATTAGGAAAATCAACAAGAGTGTTTGGGAGTTATATGACACCTTAAAATGTGTCTTAGTTAACAAAAATCAAAAACAAGCAGGAGAAACGATCCTAAATCAGACAAAATAGAATTCAAGACCAGAACAGGCACAGGATTCCCAGTCACGGGGAGCAGGGGATCCATTCTCAGCCCTGTGAGCCTCCCCATCCACAGCCTTTCTGGAGCCAACTACCTGCCTAACAAGTGTTGGTTGGTGCTCTACCTGTTCAAGTTGAGTTTAGCGTTTTGATGGAGTGAGGGGAGGAGAGCAATATGCCTTTGTTTCATGAATGTAAGTGGTCACTCACTCCCTTTTAACCCTTCAGGACAAACTCAAAATCAGTGGGGACTGTGGATTTATCCTTCCAATAAAATCTCCCAGTGGCTTGGGGGGCTGCAGCACCCTTCACTTGCCTTATTAAGATGGTGCTTCCTCCCTGCTAGTCTCTGGATGCCTTGATGTGGGTATGGGGAGTAACAAACGTGCTCTTGTTTCACAGGATTAGGTGGACACCCTACCATTGGCTAGCACTTCAGGCTGGACTCAAAGTCATTGAAGACCACAAGGTTCTCCCTCAGGCAATGCCACCAGTTGCATGGGCTCCTGCGGGTTCCTCTCAGCTGACTCTGATAAAATGGCATCCCCATCAGCCACCAACTATGGGACTCACAGAGTATATCTTCTTTCTCGAGTCTTTTCACTGAAAACGTCTCTCTTATGGTCCCCTGGGAAGGTGGTTCCTCCCTTGTTCTTTTGGTATCTTTCTATGGTCAAAATCATTACATCTTTCCCTATTCAGCAATTATGGATCCACATAGTCGTACACACTGGTCTTTGTCTTCTGCCCAGGGAGTAAATACATTCCTCTCACTCACTATGTTTCTTGATAATAGAAAAGGTGTAGACAACTTTATGAACTTTTTCTTTTTTAGAATAGGAAGTCATAAACACCAGCCACTAATTATAGGTCCTGTTTTTATGTGAAACAGGGTGAATGCTTCCTTTCCAAATTAGTTATATCATGGATTATATGATGGAGTAGGAATGTCTTCTATCTCAGAGTTTGAGTTTGTGTTGAGGATAGAAACACAAAATATTCTCATCAAATTATAGATATTTTTCATATAATTTGTCATGTATGGCTCCATTCAGTGTATATTGTCTTACTTTTCCTTCCTGGTTAGACAGTACAAGATATTTCATATTTAAAAAGTACTTACAAGTTTCAAATATACTTTGATATTTCAAGACAAATCAGAGTGAATATTTTACTTAAAATTTTACATTAATTGTACATTTTTAACCAATTAAATATTAAATATTTAGCAAAACAAACTTAAATCATCGCAATTCACTGTTTTCCCAATTAAAAAATTTGAAAAATGCTTTGACAACCAAAAGGCTAATGGTTCTCAAACTTGAGGGAGCATGGAAATCAACTAGAGAGCAAATTGCAAGTACAAATATCAAAGCTTCTCCACCAAAGATATTGGTTCATTATGTCTAGAAATAGATTTCCAAGTGTTTCAGATGATTTCATTTGCAGGTGTCATACATCTTTATTTTCATAAGTATTGAAATAGATTTATAATTTACGTGATAGCAAGTACTGGTTTGTTTCTCCCATGACAATGCCTTGAGGTTAGGATACTAGTGAAAGAAATTTATCTGGGAAGTGTACTCTGCACCCATAAAGAAGAGGTGTGGGGACCCAATACCCAATACAAGGAAGCAATATAACATTTAGGATACTTACTAGAGTGGCCAAGAAGGCCTGCACTGCAGAGACTTACTAACGCACCACATAAATGGCTCAATATAATCCCAACAACAGTGAGAGGGAGCAAGGGTATTTATAGATCAACTCCTGAGAGTCATCAGTAGAAGCAAAACCATAAGATAAGTGTGAAATGAGAGGGGTGTTAATTTCTTATCACTTCCTGTCTGCTTGAGAAGATTGGATTAGCACAGCTGATCTCCAGCACAGATGAAGTCCCATCATCAAAATACAGAGCAGTAATGTTCATGATATCTAAGCATCAGGGTCCAGGCACTGGCATTGTCTACCACAATTTGATTGGATATATTTATACCTCCTTCTTTTATGCTATGCCATAAGATACAGCATACATATTTCTTAAAAAATAAACAATAAATGAATGAAAGAAAAATGTATCAAGTAAAGGAAGTTTGAATGCTATGTTCATATATAACTACTTTCAATAGGAAGATGCAAAGACTTTACAAAAAGCATCATGTTACAATACAATAGCTGGCTTCTAGTGAATGTCTTTTTATCCTCTGAATTAAATATTAATCCTTTCTATCTGATTTCTCTAATCTTGATATTTATACCAACAAGATTGTTTTGCCTTCAGAAGAATTGTGAGAGTAGATCTGAAATTTTTAGTTTTAAAAAACAGCATAAGTAAATATATAACTGATCAATGCTCAGATATAATCTCTCTCTCTCTCTCTCTCTCTCTCTCTCTCTCTCTCTCATATACACACACATACACACACATTCTACTCAAATCTACATCCCTCAGTGATACATATCATCAATCCCTGAACGTGCTGATCTAGATAGAAAGTAGGAAGGCATTTCTGATCCTTTGTCTTTTCAATGTGTTTCAGATTTCTCTTCATCTCTAAACAAGTCAAGTTCACAGCACTGGAGGTTGAAAAATTCAATATCTCTAGTGACTGCTTAGTATTCTGTTAGGAATTTGTATGGGGTTGGGAGGAGAGCGTGGTATATAAGCAAATAATCAAGAAGTCTAAATCATAATCCTACCTCCCAAAGAATACAGTAAATATTCAGTTGTACATCCATACCAATTACTTAATGAAATGCTGGAGTTAGAATTCTCAGCTTAAAATCATTAAAATGATGACCCTGAGCTGTCATCTAGTCAAGGACATATGGTTCATGACAAAGAGAAAGGGTAAAAATAAATTCTATGAACTGGACAGTATATATCTTGCCTTAATCAAATAAATAGGCCTAAAACCTGTGCCCCACATGCACACAGCTTCTGTCTTTTTTTTTACAACCAATATGTAACACCTAATTTAGGGAGAAGTGTTTTCTCCCTTAAACAAAGCAGTCACATAGTTTTGATTTCAGGTGACTTCCTTAAATTGTAGTAGTAATTAATAACCATTTCAAATTTCTATTCTGTTGTACAGTTAAACTTCCTGAAATTTACTGTATTGTTTCAGAAAATGTTTGTATACTTGATGAAAGTCCAGAGCTGTAAACTGCCTACATGAAATACTTGTAGCCTAAATATTAAGCAATGATACAGAAGCTGCATATATCAGGACCTTCTGGTCCAGGAGCAGAGTAAGGAAAGGTCATAATGGGTTCTCCAGAGTTGCTCTCCTCCATGCTTTTTGGAATATAAGGAGTAGACACCCAAAGGGTGTTGCGTAAATGTCTTTTGTAATGCATCTTACATGTGGATCTAATCAAATTCTCTGACTTCCTTAATATTGATGCACTCTTTTCAAATGATTTAAACGGCTTTGAGAAGTTCCTTAAATTGCTTTGTATAGGTTTTATGAGGATCAGTGGACATTATTTGGAGTATTTCACACAATGCTTGACATATAATGTTTTCAGTAATCATTGCTTTATACTTTTGATTATTAACATTATTATGCCTACCTAAAGACCAGTGAGACATAACACACAGGCAGCATTCAGAGAGAGGAGAAAGAAATAAAAATAATAGCTGACATCCACTCAAGCATCACAAAGTTGCCAGAACTGTACAAAGTGCATGAACTCATTTAATCTTTTCATCAATCCTATTTTATTTCCAATTGTACACATGAAGAATCTCAGCCTTGGAGTGATGAAGAATCTTGCCTGAGGTCATACAGGTGGGAATGGCAGAGCTGGCATTTAATCCCAAGGAGTCTAGCATTAGAGGCAGGCTCTTAAACAATATCCTATATGATTTCTTGGTAATAAGAAAACAACTCTTTCAGTAACAACATGGATTTAAATGCCATGTAGGGCATGTACAGAAGGAATGGGAAATATGGATGAAAAATGAGAGCAGTTATATTTTCTTTCGCTATATCTGGCTCACAGTCTATACCTCTAAGGAGTGAAAAGGAACCAGAAATGAAACACTAGAGCTTTGCTCTATCAGAGGTGTCCCTGAGTGCTATGTTAATGAAGGTGTGATTTCTTTATGCTTAAATAACCTTTATAGGTAGCCGCATAATGATGCCATATTATGTGGTATGTTCTATCACTATCAATTTATCTTTTGTTGTATTTATTTATTTATTTATCACTTATTTGACAAGTAGAGTTACAGTGAGAGAGAGAGACAGAAAGGTCTTCCCTTGGTTCACTCCCCAAATGGCTGCTACAGCCGGCACTGTGCTGATCCAAAGCCAGGAGCCAGGTGCTTCCTCCTGATCTCCCATGCGGGTGCAGGGGCCCAAGCACGTGGGCCGTCCTCCACTGTCCTCCCAGTCCACAGCAGAGAGCTGGACTGGAAGAAGAGCAACCGGGACTAGAACCCAGCGCCCATATAGGATGCTGGTGCCGCAGGCGGAGGATTAATCAAGTGAGCTATGACACCCTCCCCTTGTTTTTATTTTTATGTCTTAAAGTAAGTATTACTTTTTGATATTGATTTAATATTGTACTATATTACATAGTGCCTGACAATTGTTATTCTGATGTCTCTCTAGGAGAATGGTGTCTTTATTTACAAAATGGCCACTCAGTGTGGGACTTAGGTTTGTGTGTATGTGTTCCCCATGGTTATTAAGTCCCATATAAATACATGCATACACTCTTTTAAGAAACCAAACACTTTTATATGTGTGCATGAGAAAGTACATGGAAGACCTAAACCAAAACAAAACATATATATGGGACATTTTGTTGCTTTGATTTATAGCATTCAATTGCGCTTTGGAGCCAGATTTAAAACATTTTCTTAACATTATGGAGTTATTTTTTTACTAATATCTGTTTTCAATTAACTTTATACAGATGATTAACTCTATACCAAGTAAAGAGGTCAACACATAGAAAGAAAAACTGTCTTTCAGAAGTTAAGGAAAGGGCTGTTCAAAGTCTATGAATTTCAATGTGTCAATTTCACTTCTATAGATTACTTTTATGTGCTCTATTAGTTGTCACAGATCAGGAAGAATATATGTTATTTATTCTTTCAGGATGGATTATTTCACCAAGTATGATGTTTGCCAATTTTATTTTGTTATAAATGACAAGATTTCATTTTTTATCTCTGTGTAGTATTCCATAATATCTTTATACATCTTCATGTGATGGGCACTTGGGTTGATTACATATCTTAACTATTGTGAATTGAGCTGCAATAAACATGGGGGTACTGCTAACTCTTTCATATGCTGATTTCAACTCCCTTGGGTAAATTCCCAGGAGTGGGATGGCTAGGTTTTATGGTAGGTCAATATTCATATTTCTGAAGTATTACATTCTGTCTTCCACAGTGGCTGGATCAGTTTACATTCCCAACATTAGTGGACCAGGATAACTTTTTCCCCACATCCTCACCAACATATGTTGTTTGTTGATTTCTGTATAAAAGCCATTCTAATGGGGTGAGATGAAACCTCATTGTGGTTTGGATTTATAATCCCTGATGGGTAGTGATCATGAGCATTCTTTTTTTTTTAACTTTGACTTAATAAATATAAATTTCCAAGTACAACCTATGGATTACAGTGGCTTTTTCCCCCCATGACTTCCCTCCCACCTGCAACCCTTCCATCTCCTGCTCCCTCTCCCCTTCCATTCATATCAAGATTCATTTTCAATTATCTTTATATACAGAAGATCAATTTAGTACATTAAGTAAAGAGTTCAACAGTTTGCACCCACATAGAAACACAAAGTGTAAAATATTGTTTGAGTACTAGTTATAGCATTAATTCACATTGAACAACACATTAAGGACAGAGATCCTACATGAGGAATAAGTGCACAGTGACTCCTGTTGTTGACTTAACAAATTGACACTCTTATTTATGGCATCAGTAATCACCCTAGGCTCTTGTCATGAGTTGCCAAGGCTATGGCAGCCTTTTGAGTTTGCCGACTCCAATCTCTTTTAGACAAGGTCATAGTCAAAGTGGAAGTTCTCTCCTCCCTTCAGAGAAAAGTACCTCCTTCTTTGATGGCCCGTTCTTTCCACTGGGATCTCACTGCAGAGATCTTTCATTTAGGTCTTTTTTCCCCCTCTCTTTCAATTGTTTGAATAATTTGAGAATTGGAGTTAGTTCTTTAAATGTCTGGTAGAATTTAGCAGTGAAACCATCGAGTGCTGTGCTTTTCTTTGTTGGGAGGGTCTTTATTACTGATTCAATTTCCATCTTGGTTATTGGTTTGTTTTGGTTTTCTATGTCTTCATGGCTCAATTTAGATAGGTTGTAAGTGTCCAAGAATCTATCCATTTCTTCTAGATTTCCTGATTTGTTGGCATACAGCTCTTTGTAGTAATTTCTGAGGGTTCTTTTTATTTCTGTGGTATCTGTTGTTACATTTCCTTTCTCATTTCTAATTTTATAGATTTGGGACATCTCAGTCCTTTTTTTGTTGTTGTTGGGCCAATGGTGTGTCAATTTTGTTAATTTTTTCATAAAAATTAGCTCTTCACTGATCTTTTGTATTGTTTCTCAGTTTCAATTTTATTTATTTCTTCTCTAATTCTAATGATTTCTTTTCTTCTACTAATTTTGGAGATTTTTCTTATTGCTTTTTTTTTTCAGTTCTTGAGATGTACTGATAGCTCATTTATTAGGTGATTGGACATCACCAATTTCTTGATGTAGGCACTAGTTGCTATAAACTTTCCTCTTAACACTGCTTTTCTGTCTCCCATATGTGTTGATATGTTGCATTGTCATCTTCATTTATTTACAGAAATTTTTTTATTTATCTTTTGATTTCTTCAGTGACTCACTGTTCATTCAGGAGTATGTTGTTCAGTTTCCATGTTTTCACATATGTTCTAGCTATTCTTGAGTTGTTGATTTTGAGCTTCATTCCATTGTGGTCTGAGAAGATGCATGGTAGGATTTCAATTTTTGAATTTGCTGAGACTTGCTTCATGGCCTTTCATATGGTGTTTTAATCTGGATATTCTTTCTTTTCACTGATTCTGTTGTTAAGGCCTCCTACCACATTTTTGTTCATTTATTGACTTCTTCATTTCCAAGATTTCATTTTGATTTCTCTTAAAATCTCAAATTCAGTAGAAAAACATTCATGTCGTGTATGAATTTCTTTAGTTGATAGATTTGCTTCTGATTACTTACAAGTAATATTAAAATCAATGTTTTGATTCCGTTTCTGGCTTGTCTTCAATCTCTTCATCTTCACGTTCTAGTATTGTAGTGTTTTATTCTTTTTGTCTTCCTTAATATTCATTCTTGAATTGCTGCATTTATTGTTCGGCATTTATGGAGATAATCTTTTCCCCATGTTATGTCTTTTATTTTTGGACTATGTCTCCGTGGCGTAGTGAAGTGTCCACTCTTTCAGTGAATTTCCAGAGGCACGTGCCTGCTGTGCTCAGACAGCTCTGTTCCCGTGCTCCAGAGAGCAGGAATGTCTAAACTGACACTAAGTAGGATGTGGTAAATCTCTGCTTTTTTTCATCAGAAGGAAGTTTGTTCTGCTCTGTTGGCGTAGCTTAATACTTACCTCCTCTCCTCAAAGGAGACCAATGCCTGGGCACTAGCCCCAGTGAGTACACTATTTGTTCCCACTGCAACAATAGCCACACAAAGGATCTATGCACTTATTGGTATGAACATGGATCCTGCAGCAATGATCCCCACCAGGGAATCAGGGAGCCCTGAGCATGGGGAACTGCCCACATTGACTGACTGAAGTCCCAGCCACACCCTGAACCCTCCCAGGCAGCCACAGTGTTTTCACAGTCCTGGCACACAAAGCCTCCACAGTCAGGAGCACCAAACCCCCTGTCATCTCTTGGCTGGTTGCTGGGTACACTGGCACATGCTGGCACAACTGTTACATATGTCCAAAATGGCACATGCCCTCTCTCAGCTAGTTACAGGGTGCCAGTGCTGGGAAGAGAGAGAAATGTTCCCCTATTTTTTTCCTTCTAGGTTGGTAGGTACGCTGTCCCCCACAGGGCTCCAAACAGGACTCACAATAGGCTCTTCCCACAGTTTTATCACCAATGACTTGGGCTGCTGTAGTCTAGTCTCACCTCATTCTCCAAAGCTGGTGCTGAGCCTCTTGGCTGTTGGGACTCTGAGTTGTGTGCATCCACACCCTCCATATAGGTCTACAGATTCTGCTCCATGCTCATATGCCTTAGACAGCAATGGATGATGGCTTAATGTACTTGGGCTATAGTCACCCATGGGGAAGACATTGATCTAGTCCAGGCTCCTGGATTTGATCTGCCAAGCCTCAGCTCTCACAGCCATTTGGGAATGCACCTGTGGGATGGGAGATCTTACCCTCTGCCTGATCTCCCCCGTCTCTCTGTCACATTATTTTTCAAATAAAGAAAGAAATCTTGGGACTAGCAACGTGGCAAAGCAGGTTAAGCCTCCATCTGCAGTGCCAGCGTCCGATACAGGCATTGCTTCAAGTTCCAATATTCCACTTAAGATCCTGATCCCTGCTAATGTGCCTGGGGAAGCAGGAAGTTGGATTGGAAGTGGAGCAGCCAAGACTCAAATTGGTGACCTTATGGGATCCTGGAGCTGCAGGTAGTAGTTGAATGATCTACACCACCATGTTGGTCCTACTCCTTTACTTTTAATCAGAGAAATTAATCCATTTACATTTAAGGTAATTGCTACTGCCAATTTTATATTCAATTTCTAGTTTGTTGTAGTTCCTTCATTTATATTCCATCTCTCTCATAATCTTCACTTGTGGTTAGAAGGGTTTTTTTTTTTTTATTATTGTGTTTTGATTCCTTGCCTGTTATTTGTGGTAAATATACTATAGATTTTTGCTTTGTGATTACTATGATGCTTACAAAAAAACTTCTTTTAACAAACCATTTTTGATATAGTAGAAATGTAACAGTGATTATAAAAATAGGGAAAGGCTCCTCCCAGGCCAGCCAAGTAATGAAAGTCAACAGAGTGCCTTCCCCTAGGAGTTTCACACCTCCCTTAGGATATACCCCATGTGAAGAGATAGATAGGTCTGGGCCTCTTAACTTACAAGGCCTAAAGCCCACCAGATTATTATCAAGCCCCTTCTATCAGGTTCTATTTGCCTCTCAATCAGAAAAATTACTGGTAGCTTAGACAGCACCTTTCTTAGCTCCTCTAATAATGACTCTGTCCTTTGTTCTAGGCCCTGTCTAGCGTACTTGGGCCTCATTCCTGTGTAATCATAACCTCTACTCTACCACCAATGGCTCTACTCCCAACCTGTGTGTACTGATGGTCCTCTTCCTCACTTAATGCTGTATAATTGTTCAAACCTGGTAAATGTCACTCTTAGGATCATTGGTTACTATCCTCACTCTGTCTTTTATGACCTCGTCTAAATATGATCAGAGTCGGCAAACTTGGAAGGCTTCCATAGCCTTGGCAACTCATGACGACAGCCTAGGGTGGTTACTGGCGCCATAAACTAGAGTGTCAATTTGTTGGGTCAACAACAAGAGCCACTGTGCACTTGTTCCTCGTGTGGGATCTCTGTCCTTAATGTGCTGTACATTTTGATTTAATGCTATAACTAGTACTCAAACAGTATGTTTCACTTTGTGTTTCTATGTGGGTGCAAACTGTTGAAATCTTTATACTAAATTCATCTTCTGTATATAAAGAGAATTGAAAATGAATCTTGATGCAAATGGAAGGGGAGAGGGAGCGGGAGAGGGGAGGGTTGTGGGTGGGAGGGAAGTTATGGGAGGGGGAAGCCATTGTAATCCATAAGGTGTACACTGGAAATTTATATTCATTAAATAAAAGTTAAAAAAAATAAAAATAGGGAACGAAATAAAAAATAAATACTAGCAAAGAGCTCAAAATTTGCACTCCATTCTCCATGTTTTTCATTTTTGATGTTTCTTTTAATATCCTTCTGTATTGCTTATCTCAACATTTTAATGTAGTGATTAATGTTTATTTCTATTTTTTAGTCTTAACACTGAAAATACAAATAGCTTATGCACTGCGTTATATTATCTGAGTGTTCTGAATTTTTCCTTATACTCTTACCAGTGAGTTTCCTACCTTCTGATATTTTCTTCTTACTCATCAGCATCTGTTTCTTTCAGTTTGAAGAAATCTCTTTATCATTTCTTGTAAGATGTTTCTCAAGGTGATAAATTCTCTCACCTTTTGTTTTTCTAGAAATGTCTAGATGGTAACACTTTTCCCATTCCCCTCCCCCCAGAATTTCTTATGTTTTTTGTTTGGCATCATCTGTACATTGAAGAATTGGTTATAATAATATGGCTTCATTTGTGGCTGTCTCTTGAAATTCTAAATAGTCTCTATTTTTTCTCAGCATGTATATACTTCTGCTTTTTCATCATTATATGGCACTCTAAATCAAAGAGTGCTGCCATTCCACTTTGGTGTTTTTTTCACTGTTTCCATCCCAAAAGACTACCTAAGGTCAGAATTTTTCCTAATACGCAATTTGTTGTTCAGAATAAACTGGGGAAATGCCTGAAAAGGAGTGGTCCATCACTACAGGTCTGTTCCTGTGGCTGCGGTCGGCCCAAGAGCCTGCTCCTCTGGCTACTAACAACATGATGCTAGATCATATCCAGAACCTTCCATTTACTTAGACTCATTCAGTCCACCCTTCTGTTATCTGTCTACTATTGAAGTTAATTTTCTGCCCTACATCATTCCTACCAACCAGTAGTTTTGGTCTCTAGGACATAAAACAGTACAGCTGGGGCTCCAGATCTCCACATGGCACCAAAGTCTCTGGAGGCTCCATCTGCAGGCGTTGGCCTAAAAACAGGAACCATTAGGATCTGTTCATTATTGGGATTTACTGGCCTGGCTTTAAATACCAAAGTAGTCTTGTGAATCCTTATTATTTGCTCAAGGTTTAAGGAAAGGTGATTGAGGCAGCCCCAAACGTGTGTAGGCAATCACTGTGGGAGAAGGGTCATCACACCTCAGTCTCAGAGTTATTACATCTATGCAATCTGAGGGTGCATACAAGGTCCACATGAGGCCAGCAGTGATACACACCAAAAACGAGTTAATCTTACAAGAGCACAGGTGTCCATCTGATATTGAAATTAGGCTGGATCACACCTGGCTCTCAGTCACTGGGCTCTTAGGGGTGCACACTAGTCCCACTTGAGTCTTTTGGGAATGCAAAAGAAAGGAGTCTAGTCACCAGAGTCAGGTCTCTTGCTGAAACAAGACTAGAGGCTCCATCTGCAAGCACTGGACTCAGGTAGAGGCCTTTAGGATCTAGCGGATGCTGAGTCCCTTGTCAGTGGGTCTGACCTTGATCTCCAAAGCAAAGTTTTACACTCCCTCTCTTGCCTTACATGTTCCCTCTGTTTTATGCAGGAGGTTGAGAGAGAGGTGGCAGAGGTCACCTGTCTATGAAAGGTACAAATACTTAACATGCTGGAGCCCTGGGTCCCTGTATAATATTAATTTTAATCATATTGGGCTTGGCAATGGGATTTAAGCATAGGAAGTGAACTTAATTCTTTCCCCCTCCCCCAGGAAGGAAGCATCTCTCTCTAAGTTGTGCTACGTTGTGTTAAGAGAGGGGTGATAAGGGGATCTCTTCCTCCTTGCTTTCTTTAATGTGATTTTCATACTTCATACTAAAGGCAAGCATTGTTGTCTCTCACCTGGCTTCCACAGCTCTTGCGAATGTGACTTGCTGAGTGAATAACTGTTCAAATTGGTGTCCCCATGCGGAGGTGGTCACTAACGTGTCTCCTTGTCTTGCACCTGAACCTTGTTTTTCCATGCTGATTTTGTCCTCTATTGATAATTTTGCATAGGATTGGTCAGTTGACTGTACCAAAATTATAGGGTAGATTTCAGTGTCCTGTGGTGTTGTTTGGATATGCTTCATTAGCTTCTGTTTCAGGTGAGTGGTTTAGCACAGTGTCCACATAGCTTCTTCAGTTATAATCAGCCTTCAGCGATATTTGCGGATGTGTCCATTTCCTGGGTTGCTGGGGTTGTAAGACTGCCTCCAAGATGCCAATGGTGGATGAGTTGGTCTGAGCCTGTGCTTTTCAGGGCCTTCATGAGCCAAGCTTCTGAGAATGGGCTGCTCAATTGCTTCTGGGGGCAACAAGAAGATAGGTGTGGTCTCCCAGTTGTTTCCCTGGGGCTTTAGCATGTTGAGCACTCAGTCAAGGCATTGTGAGTGCGTGGGTAGGTGGGTGGGCTGCTTGTCTGCTTCCCTGTGTCTATTTGGGCTGAGCTGCTCAGTGCTGCCTGCCTACCTACGTTTCAGAGTTTAGGGTGGGTAAGTGAGGCTGATTGATTTCTAGGGCAGTGTGAGTAGGAAAGGCTTCTCTCCTCCATGGAGCTCCTCCTTGGGGCTTCAATGTATTGAGCTCTTAGGGCTGGTTTCCCAGTTAAGTCCTATGTTCAAGGGTGAACACACAGGTCATGTGCTTACTTCTGAGCCATAGAAGAATAGGGAAGACAACCTGCTCCTCTCCTCTCCTCTCCTCTCCTCTCCTCTCCTCTCCTCTCTTTTTCTTCCTTTCTCTCTCTCTCTCTCTCAGATCTATTCACTTATTTCAAAGTCAGAGCCACACAGAGAGAGCAGGAGAGGCAGAGAGAGGGAGAGAGAGAGGGAGAATCTTCTATCTGATGGTTCACTCCCCTACTGGCCGAAACGGCCAGAGCTGGGCAGATCCAAATCCAGGAGCCAGGAGCTTCTTCCAGGTCCTCCATGCAGGTGCAGGGGTCATAGTAGAGAGCTGTATTGGAAGTGAAGCTGTTTTGACTAAAACCGCTCTCACTTGGGATGCCCACACTTGGGATGCAGCGACTTTACCCACTACACCACAGCACTGGACTCAACCTGATTATTTTCTGAGGACCTCTGCCTGCTGAGACACTGAGTGAGCCATTTGTTTTCTTCCCAGGTCTACTGGGTTGTGGAGCTAAGTTTAGCAGAGCTGTAGTTGTTTCAAAGGACCCTGGGTGGGCAGAGCTTTAACATGACTGTGCAGCAGGAACCTGGGTGGAAGAGAGCAGAGTTTTTGCTGGAATATTGCTCCAGGAGAATGTAGCATTGTGTCTAAGGAGGAACTCTCCAGACAGGGCTCAGGATCTATGGAGGGTGCAAGGGCATGTGGTGGTAAACGCTGCAAATGTCTGTGGCATTAGTGAGGACTACTGAGGGGCTCCTGCTTATTGTTTTGTTTTATCACCAACTAAAGTTCTTGTCTATTGTGAATATTGTGAGATAGAACCTAGGATGCTGTGTGCTTAGTTCCTTCTTAATAAGGCCACTGTGAATCTCTGTGTTCCATGGTATCTCTGCAACATCACCACCACACTCTGATGCTCTGCCTCAAATATTCCAGTGATATAACTGCCTTTGTTTTCTTTGGTTTGGTCATTTTTATGTAGAGTGAAGTGCACCAGACACCTCATTTAGCCATCTTGCTGATGCCACTGCTCAATATTTAGTCTTTTGAAAAGGGACAGAGATCTATTTTCCCACATATTTACATCTTCTTTAATATCTTTCAAAAATTTGTTGTTGTCTTCAACGTACAAATATTGAAATTTATTTAATTTATTTCTAAATTATTTTATTTTTTCCTTGCTATTTTAATTGGAATTGATTTCCTAAAGTCTTTTGGATTGTTAATCACTAGTATACAGAAATACAATTGATTTTCATATATTATTCTTATGCCCTAAAAGTGTGCTGAACTTGCTTAATAGTTCTAAAGATTTTATTGGATTTTTTAGTATTTTCTATGTATAATATCATTTTATCTGTGAATGGAGGTAGTTTTACTCCATCTTTCCCAAGATTAATGCCTTTTATTGGTTTTTCTCGCCTAATTGTCCTGGCCAGAACTTTTAGTGCAGTGCTGGATAAAATGTGGCAGTGGGCAACATCATCTTATTCCTGAACTTAAGGGAAAATCAATTTTTTACCATTAAGTAAGACATTAGCTATGGCTTTTGTAGATGCTCTTAATCAGGTGAAGGAAGTTCCCTTCTATTCCTTGTTTTTTGAGTGTTTTTATAATGGAAGAGTGTTAGAGAGTTTCAAAGCATTTTTTTTTCCTTTGCATCTACTGATATTATCACCTATTTTTGTCATTCCCATTAGTGTGGTGTTTTACATTATTTCCTAGTAAGATGTTAATTTTTTTTTTTCTTTCTTGGAGTAAAATCTACTTGGTTATTGTGTGTGATACTTTTTATATAATACATTATATGGCTTGCTAGTATTTTGTTGAATGTATTTATAACCAGATTCTTACATTTTAATATCAAGGCTACACTGGCCTCATAAGATTAGCTTCTAAGAGTCATCTCCTCTACTCTTCATTATGGGAGAATTTGTAACTGGTTGAGGTTAATTATTATTCTGAATATTTGGTGAAATTTACTTGTGAAGCTATCTGCACCTGGTTTTGCTTTGTGAGAAGTTCCTTGATTAATAACTTAAATTGCTTACTTCTTTTACATATATATATATATATATATATATATATTTGATTTTTTTTTTCAAATCAGGTTCAACTTTTTGTATTTTTCCAGGAATTTGTCCTTTCATCTAAATTAACTAATTTGCAGGTATACATTTGTTAATAATATTCCCTTATAATGCTTCTTATATATGCAAAGTAGTAGTAGTGTCCTCTTTCACCCCATGCTTAACTATGTTGAGTCTCTTTTCCTTATACTTTAGTATGTCTCCAGGATTGTAAATTTTATTAATCCTTTCAGAGAACAAAATTTTGGTCTTGTATATTGTCTCTGTTGTTTCTATACATTCAATTTCACTTGTGTGTAGCCTGTTTCAAAAATTATTTTCTTCCACATCTTTGTTCTCATTGTAGTTCCACATTTTTATTAACTTTCTAAAGGTAAAAGATCTTTATTTTTTTTCAAATATATGTTAAGTGCTTTAAATTCACTTCTATGTATTGCTCTATCTGCATCTCATTGTTTTTACATGTTTCATGTTGACATTCATCCATCTCAAAGTATTTTCTAATTTCCAATTTTTGCTCCACTTGTTATATAGGAGTGTGTTGTTGAATTTTCACTTATTTGTTAAGTTCTCACTTTTCCTTCTGTTATTAACTTCTGACTTAATTCCATTGTGTTTGGAGAACAAACTTTGTATAATTTCAATCATTTAAAAGGTATTGAGGCTATTTTTATGTCCTCACATATGGTATTTACTAAAAAATATTCCAAATGTACTTGAGAAGGATTTGTACCATCTTGCTTCCAGGTGCAATCTTCTATAGATATTTTTTAGTGTTGCTAAATCTCCTACAGCTTGTTCATATTCTGTCTAGTTGAGTTATATAATATTGAAAGTGAGACATAAAATTTTGTGTTTCTCTTTTCATTCTCTCAGTTTTGCCTCACGTATTTTGGGGGAGCTCTGTTTTTAGGTGCGTACATGTTTATAATTGTTACATATTTCTAATAGATTGACCCTTACACTTTTCTAAAATGTACCACTTTATATACAGTGACCCATTTTTGCTTTCTGGTCTATTTTTGCTATAATAGGAAAGCCTCTCCAATTTGATATGGCTGCTTTTTATAAGAACATTTCTTCTATCACTTTGCTCTGAATCTGTATGTGTCTTTAAACCTAAATTGTATCTCCAGTATGCAAAACAGAGTTAGATGTTGGTTTTTCACCTAATCTACAAATGAAATTCTACCTTTGACTAGATCCCTTACCATATTCACATTTGATATTAGCGCTATTATCTTTGGATTACCTCTGCCATATTAATTTTCATTTTTTAAATATCTCTTCCTTTTGTTTCTTCCGGCTTTATTGCTTTCTTTTGCATTGAGGAAACATTTTGTAGTGCAACACTTTAATTCCATTAGTAATTTTCCCCATTATTTTTTGTGTTAGCGACAATTGTTGCCATAGATAACACAATATTTATCTTAACTTTTAAGAATTCACTTTAAATTTATAGTAAACTAATTTCAATGAGCTATAGAAACGTTACTCCTATAAAACTTTATTCCCTCTTTTGTGCTATATTTGATGCACAGATTGTATTCATATATGTTACCATGCTGAGAGAAAAAATGGCAAATAAATATTCCAGCTTTGGTTATGCTAACCTATTTATTTATCATTTCTGGTTCTTTTCAGATGGTTCTGTGGATTCAAGTTAACCATCTGGTGTCATTTCCTTGTTCTCATGAAGCTTTATTCCAACTTACCTCTTTGTGCTATTATATAATTATGTGCGCATTGCTTTATGCAATTGTCTTTTAATCAATTGAGAAGAAAGAAGAAAATGTAGTTCAAATGTCTTTCTAAATGACTTACTAATTCCCTTCACTGATGTTTCTATTTTTTACATGTGGATTTGAATTGCTTTTTAGTATCACTTGCTTTCAGCCTGAAAAATTCCTTTTAATGTTTCTTATTAAACAGTTCATTTAGAAGCAAATTCACTCACCCTCTTCAAAAATACAGGTCTTTCTTCATTTTGCCTTCATTTTTGTTAGTGAGGCATTTTGTTTAGAGTCTGTTATAAATTTATTGTTGTAGTGGATACTGTTTAAGTGTTCAAAGTGAGTCACAACCTCCTGAATATTGAATATGGCCACGGTCCTTCTTCTGCCTAAGTAGGCCTTGTGAAAGCACACCTTCCTAAATGGAGTGTGGCTGCAGTAAGCAGAAGGCTATTGGGTTATTATCAGGTATGCTTGAAGGAAAACTCCTATCATACTTCAAGAGTGTTGAAGATGAGCCAGGAACAACAAGACTCCAGAAGCAGCTAGAGCTTTTGCTTCCCACCATAAATATGTCACATGATGCCCACCTCACTTGCTAGGGCCTGCTTGTTATTCCTTTACATTGATTAGTTCAGCTGTACATTCCTGGCTGTTGCGTTACTAGTTGAACCCTAGAATAAATAATAAAAGGCGCCGATCGGAGCAATCTGACATTTAGGCTCCCATGTCCCAGTTCATCATTTGAAACTCCACACATAGTTACTTATAAGAAAGGATATGAAACAAATTTATTTAACCCCTGGTTTCTTAAAATAATAACAGTTCTCAAAACCATATCATGATATCAAAATTAGATACTAACATGAGAGTCACATAAAGATTATATATTTTACCATAATATTCTCTGATATTGTCCTATTATAGCTACTTATACCCACCTCTTTAAGCCTTCACAAACACTAATCTTTTTTATTTATTTATTTATTTATTTATTTATTTTTGATTTTTAACAGGCAGAGTGGACAGTGAGAGAGAGACAGAGAGAAAGGTCTTCCTTTGCCGTTGGTTCACCCTCCAATGGCTGCCGCGGTAGGTGTGCTGCGGCCGGCGCACCGCGCTGATCCGATGGCAGGAGCCGGGTGCTTCTCCTGGTCTCCCATGGAGTGCAGGGCCCAAGCACTTGGGCCATCCTCCACTGCACTCCCTGGCCACAGCAGAGAGCTGGCCTGGAAGAGGGGCAACCGGGACAGAATCCGGCGCCCCGACTGGGACTAGAACCCGGTGTGCCAGCGCCGCAAGGCGGAGGATTAGCCTAGTGAGCCGAGGCGCCGGCCCACAAACACTAATCTTTTATCTAGGTTTATGATTTCATCATTTCAATTATGCTAATTTGAATTAAATCCCAGGTAAGTAACCTTTTGAAAATAGGTTTGGTTGGTCATTTTCCCTCAAAAAGTTATTTCAGGTTATTGTTGATATCAATAGTCATTCTCTTTACTTTGTACTCTGAATAATATTCCATGGCATGGATATGTCATGGTTTGTTTAACCGTTTATAGTTGAAGAATATCTGGGTTGTTTTCAGTGTGAGGTCATTATGAATAAAGCATCTGAAGATGTCAGCATTTCTTTGGGATAAATGCTGAAAAATCCAACTGTTGGGTTCCATATATATTTTACTAAGAAATTTCCAGAATGGTTGTTACTATTTTATATTCTCATCAGCAAAATATGCACAATCTACTTTCTTCCTCATTTTGACCAGCATTAGGTGTTGCTATTATTTTTGTTGTAGCAATTCTGATAAGTTGTAGCAATAACTCATTGTGGTTCTAATTTCATTTCCTTAATGAATAATGACATTAAAATCTTCTCATGTGTTTTTTTCATATCTGTACACCCTTGTCAATGAAATGCCTCTATTTCTTTACCTCAAATTCTAACTTGATTATTTGATTTTTATTGTTTGATTTTGAGGGCTGTTTATACACTCTACTCTTGTTTTTATTTTTTATTTTATTTATTTATTTATTTTTGATAGGCAGAGTTAGACAGTGAGAGACAGGGAGAGAGAGAAAGATCTTCCTTTTTCTGTTGGTTCACCCCCCAATTGACTGTTACAACCGGCGCGCTGTGCCGATCCGAAGCCAGGAGCCAGGTGCTTCCCCCTGGTCTCCCATGCGGGTGCAGGGCCCAAGGACCTAAGCCATCCTCCACTGCACTCTCGGGCCACAGCAGAGAGCTGGACTGGAAGAGGAGCAACTGGGACAGAATCCGGTGCCCCTACTGGGACTAGAACCCAGGGTGCCGGCACTGCAGGCGGAGGATTAGACTACTGAGCAGCGGCACCAGCCCAATACTATACTTTTGTGAGCTAGGGAGCTTGCAATGTTCTATTTCATTCTGTAGAAAAATAAACTTCTCTTAACCAAGCAAGAAGTTCCAATTTGATTAATTTAATTTATGAAGCTTCACTTTTATGGTAAATTGGAAAAAATCAATTATGTTTTTCTAGTTAATTTTTTTAAACTTTTATTTAATGAATATAAATTTCCAAAGTACAGCTTATGGATTGCAATGGCTTCCCCCACCCATAACTTCCCTCCCACCTGCAACCCTCCCCTTTCCCGCTCCCTCTCCCCTTCCATTCACATCAAGATTCATTTCCAATTATCTTTATATATAGAAGATCAGTTTAGTATATATTAAGTAAAGATTTCAACAGTTTGCCCCCACATAGTAACACAAAGTGTAAAATACTGTTGGAGTACTAGTTATAGCATTAAATCACAATGTATAGCACATTAAGGACAGAGATCCTACATGATATTTTTAAAAAAATGATTAATTTTCTATGCCATTTCAAATTTAACACCAGTTTTTTTTTTTCATTTTCAATTGTCTTTATATACGGAAGATCAATTCAGTATATAGTGAGTAAGGATTTCATCAGTTAGCACCCACACAGAAACACAAAGTGTAAAAATACTGTTTTAGTTCTAGTTATAGCATCACTTCACATTCGACACATTAAGGACAGATCCCACATGAGACATAAGTACACAGTGACTCCTGTTGTTGATTTAACAATTTGACACTCTTGTTTATGGCGTCAGTAATCTCCCTAGGCTCTAGTCATGAGTTGCCAAGGCTATGGAAGCCTTTTGAGTCCGCCGACTTCCATCTTATTCTGACAGGGTCATAGTCAAAGTGGAAGTTCTCTCCTCCCTTCAGAGGAAGGTACCTCCTTCTTTGATGGCCCCATTCTTTCCACTGCAATCTCACTCACAGAGATCTTTCATTTAGTTTTTTTTTTTTTTTGACAGAGTATCTTGGCTTTCCATGCCTAAAATACTCTCATGGGCTCTTGAGCTAGAACCGAATGCCTTAAGGGCTGATTCTGAGGCCAGAGTGCTATTTAGGACATCTGCTATTCTATGGGTCTGCTGTGTCTCCCACTTCCCATGTTGGATCGTTCTCTCCCTTTTTGATTCTATCAGTTAGTATTAGCAGACACTAGTCTTGTTTGTGTGATCCCTTTGACTCTTAGACCTATCAGTGTGATTAATTGTGAACTGAAGATGATCACTTGGACTAGTGAGATGGCATTGGTCCATGCCACCTTGATGGGATTGTATTGGAATCCCCTGGCATGTTTCTAACTCTACCACTTGGGGCAGGTCCAATTGAGCATGTCCCCAATTATACATCTCCTCCCTCTCTTTTTCCCACTCTTATATTTAACATGGATCAATTTTCAGTTAAAATTTAAACACCTAAGAATAATTGTGTGTTAATTACAGAGTTCAACCACCAGTACTAGAACAAAAAAATACTAAAATGGAAAAAGTATTACATTGTACATCAACAGTCAGGACAAGAGCTGATCAAGTCACTGTTTCTTATAGTGTCCATTTCACTTCAACAGGTTTCCCCTTTGGTGCTCATTTAGTTGTCACTGATCAGGGAAAACATATGATATTTGTCCCTTTGGGACTGACTTAATTCTCTAGTTAAATTTACATATGATTTCCATACTCTGTCATTCCAAATTTTTTTCTAAAATTTGCAGTGTTAGGTCTTATATTTAAGTATTTGACCACTTTTAGCTCATTTTGTATAATGTCTGAGATGTAGCCAACTTTGCACATGTGTATGTGTTTATTTTTTCACAAATGTCACACTATTGTGTCACACTATTCACTAAACAAGCTGTCGCATTCTGAAGAACTGCTCACATTTCTTTTTTCATTTCTTTTCCTTTTTCTTTAAAGATTTATTTATTTATTTCAAAGGCAGTGTTTGAGAGAGGCAGAGGCAGAGAGGGAGAGAAGTCTTCCATCCACTGTTTCACTCCACAAATGGCCACCATGGCTGGACCTGGGCCAATCCACAGCCAGGAGCCAGGAACTTCCTCCGGGTCTCCCACATGGGTGCAGGAACCTAAGGACTTGAGCCAACTTCTACTACTTTCCCAGGTCATGGAAGAGAACTTGATCAGAAGTGGAGCAGCTGGGACTTGAACCAGCATCCATATGGAATGCTGGCACAGGTGGCGGCAGCTTTTACCTGTTGCACCACAGCACTGGTCCCATCACATTTCTTTAAAGACATTAAGCGTCTTCTCTTCTTTTGGATTCTCAATTATCTTCTATTTTTCTAATACACATTCTTCTGACAATACTCCCTAGTCTTAATAAAATGCAGGTATATAATAATGCATGTTTAAACTGTATCAACTGATAACTCCTATTGATTTTCTTTCACAAAAGTAAAAATTACTCTATACATTTGTCATTCTGTATTCAATTTATAGTAATCCTATCTCTATGTTAAAAATATTGATGTGAATTCTGTTTAAACCTGTATTTCAGTTTGTAGAGAACTGCAATCTTTACATGTTGAGACTTAAAAGATTTTGATCTGGCATTTCCCTCTGTGTGACAATACAAATTCTTTTCCAGACACTTCAAGTTTTTCTCTGCTTCAGAATCTAGGACTTAACCTCAACATATAGTCAAAAGAAAATTTTAGTTTCAACTTTTTTCTTTCTAGTGTCAACTTCTAAATCCTTATGAGATTTACAATTAGAGATTCGAGATTCCCTATAATAATTGTTAACAGGATTGTCAAAACTTGCTGGCATTATTCCAAATGTTTTAATAGAGAAATCAAATTACAGTCCAAGATCACACAGCTTCCTATTATCTTACAGTTAATCCTAGGTTGTACCTTAGATGGGAATTGAATGGATTATTTTGTCAATTTACATTTGCAAATTCAGGAGCCAGCATTTTGGTGTAGAGGTAAAGTTACTGCTTGTGATGTACGTAAGGTTACCAGTTCATGCCCTGGCTGCTAAACTTCTACTCCAACTCCCTGATAATGGCCTAGGAAAAACAGCAGAAGAGGTTCCAGGTGTTTGGGTCCCTGCCACCCCCTTGAGAGACCTGGATGAAGTTCCTGGCTCTTGGCTTTGTCCTAGTCCAACCCGGGCCTTTGCACCTATCTGGGGAGTGAAACAGCAGATGGAATCTCTTTCTCTCTCTCTCTGTCTCTCTCTCTCTCTCTCATTTTTCTGGCCCTCCTTCTGTCTCTGTAACTCTTTCAAATAAATAACTCTTTTAAAATAAAATAAAAGTAATTGAATATTCAATTGCAGATATTAGATGCAAATGGTTTTTGGTAAAATCTTTTTCTCAATTTTAATCATTTTTGTGATATATTAAATCTTGTGAAATTGTGGTTTTTTTTGGAATTCAATTTTGTTCAGTGTTCACCTTGTGGCATCACACATTCTTTTTGTTTAGATTTACACATAGATATTTCTTATTCTCTTGCATATAATTTTAATATGTTGTTATTATAGAAATATCTCTTATAGAAGAAAACTTATTTTGATTTTATTTTTGACCCTGACTTAGTATAGCTATCTCTTATTAGGTAGATTACTTTCCTTTTATGATTCTGCCTAAGCATTTATAGTCTTATTTTATTTTTTAGTCTTACTATCTTACTTTTTTATATGGATACATAGATGATAGATGTAGATAGATAGATATAGATGTGTTTATTGATCTGAAAAATTTACAGAGAAAGATGGACACACACACACACACACACAGTTCTTACATTCACTGATTCACTCCCCAAATGTCATCATTTCCTTGTTTGAAGAACTGTGTTAGCCTTCAGATAATATACTTTCTTAATAACCAAATAAATATGTTTTCCATTTGGAGTCTATGAGGAAATTTGATATTTCTGGGATTAGATTTTTCATTTATAAATATTAGGCTACATGAGGCTTGAGGAAGGAACTTGTAGTGTGAGAAGAACTAATGGAAAAAATAGGATTTTCATAATAGTGTTACACTAAGTTTGGACTCCTATGGACTTTCTGAGACTAAGAAATTTATGAAGATCAAAGATTTAGTTTTCACTGTTCTGGAGATTAGGAAGTCCAAGATCAAGGCACTGGCATTATATCTGGTGAAGAACTTCTTGCTGCATACTCACATGGCAGAAGGAAGATGGTAAGCTAACCAAATGCTACTTCAAGTGTCTTTTATAACAGCCTTGATCCAACTAACAAGGGACAGACCACAATCAGCTCATCACCTATTAATCAAACTATACAAGTAGTGTGAGATTAAAAACATTCTATGCACAATATTTCCCTTTTTTCAGTTTTAATTTTGGAGGAATTTCTTGAGAGTGCTTTATTTTCCTTTTAAATAATTTTTGCAACATACAAAAGTCCATTCACCAATCGCATTACATTTTTTATATTCATATTTCTTCTTTATTGTTTGTTAAATTTAGTACAATAATTTCCTCTTAAATCAATGGGACAAATGAGAAATATTAAAAAATGTTCTCTTGTTACCTATATGTTAAATCATATTTATATGTGTTCATTGTACAGGGGTCAGTAACCCCACGTTTAAGGGCAAATATAGTCCATGACTTGCTTTTGTAAATAAAATTTTATTGGAACACAACTACTTGTACTCATTTATGCATCAACTATAAATTTCCCTATATTGCAAAGGCAAAGTTGAGGAATTGCATCAAAGATTATCTGGCAAAAAGCCTAAAATATTTATTGTCTGACCTCTTGCAGAAAAAAAAATTACAATACAAATGTGGCTGATAATATTTCTCTGTTATTTGTCCTGACAAAGGGACCACTTCTAGTATTGGTGTTTGAGATGCCTTCTTCCAGATAATATTTTTTTTTGGCAAGCAGAGTTAGTGAGAGAGAGAGAGACAGAGAGAAAGGTCTTCCTTCCATTGGCTCACTCCCCAAATGGCCACCACTGCTGTTTGTGCCAATCTGAAGCCAGGAGCCAGGTATTTCCTCCTGGTATTCCATGCAGGTGCAGGGCCCAAGCACTTGGGCCATCCTCCACTGCCTTCCTGGGCCACAGCAGAGGGCTGAACTGGAAGAGGAGCAACCGGGACAGAACCGACACCCCAATCGGGACTAGAACTCGGAGTTCTGGCGCTGCAGGTGGAGGATTAGCTTAGTGAGCTGTGGTATCAGCCTCTTCCAGATAATATTAAATTCTTCTATGAATCTTTGAAACTGAGATTAAGCTTAAAAAAAGTAATTTAATTTCAGTTGTGATGTCAATAATAAGTTGATTATAGATGTGTGGTTTAATTTCTGAAATTTCTATTTTGTTCCATTGGTCTATCTGCCTATTTTTGTGCCAGTGCCATGCTGTTTTGATTATTACTGCCCTGTAATATATCTTGAAATCTGATATTGTGATAGCTTCAACTTTGTTTTTGTTGTATAAGATTTCTTGAGCTATTTGGGGTATTTGCATGTGATTTTCTGCATTTTTTTTTATAACTGAGGAGAATGTCCTTGATATTTTCATTGGTATTGCATTGAATCTGTAAATTGCTTTTGATAGTATGGACATTTTGATGATATTGATTTTTCAACTCCATAAACATGGAAGATTTTTCCATTATTTTATATATTCTTCTATTTCTTTCTTTAGTGTTTTGTAATCCTCATTGTAGCGATCTTTAGGTTGGCTGTATGTGTTCAGGAATCTATCAATTTCTTCTAAATTTTCTCATTTGTTGGCATAAAGCTCTTTGTAGTACTTTCTGAGGATTCTTTTTATTTCTGTGGTTTCTGTTGTTACATTTCTTTTTTTATCTATGATTTTATGAATTTGGGTCTTCTCCTTCTTTTTTTTTTGGTTAGTTGGGGCAATCTTGTATAAATTTTGTTTATATTTTCAAAACACCAGCTCTTTGTTTTGCTGATATTTTGTATTTTTTGTTTCAAATTTGCTTATTTCTTCTCTAATTTTAATAATTCTTTTCTTCTGCTAATTTTGGGTTTGATTCACTGTTGTTCTTCCAGCTCCTTGAGATGCATTGATATCTCATTTGTTTGGTACCTTTGCAATTTCTTTATGTAGGCACCAATTGCTATAAACTTCTCTCATAATGCTGCTTTTCTGGATCTCATAAGTTTTCATATGATGTATTGTGTCTTCATTTGTTTCCAGAAATTTTTGATTTCTCTTTTTATTTCTTCTATGACCCACTGTTCATTCAAGATTATGTTGTTCAGGCTCCACTTGCTTGCATATATTCTCTAGATTATTGAGTTGATTTCCAGCTTCATTCTATTGTGGTCAGATAAGATGCATGATATGATTTCTTTGGTGTTTTTTTGTTTGTTTGTTTGTTTTTTTGATTTACTGAGATTGCTTTATGGCCTAGCATGTTGTTGATCCTAGAGATCATTCCATGCACTGGTGAGAACAACGTGTATTTTTCTAGTGAAGGATGAAATCCCTGGAGCAAGGACAGTCCCTTCAAGAAATGGTTCTTGGAAACTTGGATCTCTGCATGCAAAAGTATGAAGTAAAACCATTACCTTACACCTTACACAAAAAATGCACACAAAATTGATTCAAGACCCAAATCTACAACATGATCCCTACAATATGTTGTTATAATGAAAGAGTTCTTGGAAAAGACCTCAAAGGCAGACACAGTCTAAGCCAAAATTAATAAATGGGATTCTACAAAATTCAGAATCTTCTGCACTGCTAAAAGAAACACTCAGCAAAGTGAAGAATCAAACTATGCAACTGATAAAGGATTAATATCCAGAATATATAAAGAGCTCAAGAAACTCAAAAACTAGAAAACAAATAACTCAGTTAAGAAATGGACCAAAGACTTAAAAACATATATTTTTCAAAAGAGGAAATCCAAATGGCCAACAGACACATAAAAAAATGCTAAGGAGCACTAGCCGTCAGGCAAATGCAAATCAAACACACAATGAGGTGTCACTTCACCCCTATGGAATGCCTTTCATACAGAAATCAACAAACAAAAATGCAGGTGAATATGTGAAGAAAAACGTACACTAACCCATTGTTGGTAGGTATGTTAACTGGTCCAATCACTATGAAAGACATAATGGAGTGACCTCAGAAATTTCAATTCAGACTTATCATATGATCACCCATTCCACTCCTGGAAATTTACCTGAGGGAAAGAAAATCAGCATACGAAAGAGTTAGCAGTACTAGTCACAATAACTGAGATATTGTATCAGCCCAAATAAGACTATAATTATGGGGTATGTACAACATAGAATACTGGAGAATGATAAAAAACAACAAGAACAAAAGAAAATCTTATCATTTGCAACAAAATAGATGCAACTGGAAAACATACTTAGTGAAATAAGCTGGTTCCAAAAGGACAAATATCATATGTTATCCTTGATTTGCAGTAACTAATACAACACCTAAAAGGTAATCTGTGGAGGTGAAATTGACACTGTGAGATGCAATGACTTTGAATAGCTCTTGTCAAGATTGTTAAGGAAGAGGTTTATTTTCCAGGCTATTTGTTGAACTCTTTACTCAGTATAGAATTGATCTTATTTGTTTAAAGTTAAATGAAAATGGATCTTAGTAAAAAATTAGAATGGGAATAGGAGATGGTGTAGGACGAAGGGTGGGAGTGTTGGTGGGAGGGTAGGTGGGGTTGGAAGAATCATTATGTTCCTAAAGTTGTATTTATGAAATGTATGAAGTTTGTATAACTTAAATAAAAGTTTTTGGGTTAAAAAAAGAAAAAAATCAAGGTAATTTGAGTATATTTTATAATTTTGATAGTAATTTATGCATATGGAACAAGGATTAAATAAGGAAACAGTCATAGCAAGGTTATTAGCTTTATACCAAGTGATTATTTTCCCTGTATACATGAACCCTGTTTTAGGTTGGAAGTATCCTTAATCTTTGCTAGATTATCATTTGGAGCCATCCATAAGATACTCTGTTGGATCCTGACATGAGTAAATCCAAGCTGAAATTGCCTGAAAGTGGTGGTTCCCACAGTGAATGCAGAAAATGAAGTATCCTGATTACAAGATGTTACGATTCTTCTTCTACGTGCTTCCCATTCATGTATTAGGTGATGAATTGAAAAGTTAATGCTCCGATTTCTAGTTTCTATGGCTGCTATTATTATTTTAAATTCTATTAAAATAAGTTGGTAGTTTCAATGGCAAAATTGGAGTAAACAGGAGGAGAGCACACTTAGTATCTTGTCAGGAGTGACAACAATGTGAGAAAGGAAAAGGAATGGAGGGAGAGAAGACAGAGAGAGAGAGATAAATTCTACTTTTCTAAATAAAAAATAAGACAAAAATATGAATAGCAACAAATTTGCAACTCGAAAAGCAAAACTCCTATTCAGGGACCCCTGAAGTCATCAAAGCCATATTGCCAGGTAGGGCTCAGTTTGATTGTGCAAAGTAGAAATAGAACACAAAAGGAGTGGCAACATCTCATTGTTCATTTTTGTGTCTCTTGTGCTTCATGCCAGAGCTCATTTGATCTCAAAAGAAAAGGAAACTCTGAAAGAGAAATATTTTACTTACAAGGAACACCAAGAACAAAAACAACAACAAAAAAATAGAGTTTAATAAGGAAGTGACAAATCTCTTTTGTCTCCTAAATAGTGTCTTCAATATGCAAATGAAAAAAATCAGTCAAAGCCAAGCTTGACCATATTATAACTATTTGGGGGGAACTGTTTTACTTTGCACATCCCAATTAAATCTCAAATTATCCCAAGGCACATAAAATATGGAATCAACCCTAAAACATTCACATCTGAAAAGTAATCTCTACAGAACTTAATTTTAGTGATTTTGTGGTCAAAAACTCCTTGAGAATCTATGAAGACTATGCAGCTTTATTCTAGAGAAGAAAATTGCCTGTAATTTCAGGAATTTCAGATATCTGTTTTAGTCCATCTTTGTTCTAAAGAAAATTTTTCAAAGAGCAAAGATTAAGGGAATTTAGAAGTCCCTATGTTAGCACTGTAATTTCTTTTTTAAGAATCCAGGTAATATCTTTCTACAATGAACCACAAAGATTTTTCATTGATATCAGAGATTACTTAACAATCTTCTAAGTTTTCTTTGTTGCCATTGTCATTGCCACTGCCTTAAATTTAGACCATTTTATATATCTTCTCATAGGTGTTTTTGGAAACCACACTACTCATTTAGTCTATGCTTGCTGTGTTTAAATTCTGACTGATCATAAAGCAGAAATGAAAGGAAAGAGAACGTTGAACATTGTATCTAAATGAATCTTCAAACTACATTTCAGCATTCCTCATCCTAACAACCTGAGGTGTTTTAAAGATTTCACGCTGAGAGAATTGTTTATTTTTTTGTTTGGATTTATGTGTAATTTAACCTCTGACATGAGTTTGATTTTCATCTGACATTGCCTTCTTCCTCTCAATGACTATGATGCTTCAAATTGTAGAGAAAATTAAATGATTCCCATTTAAACCATTGCAAGAATTCAGTCATCAATCAATCATACTACTTATTTGTGTTTTCATTTCTATTTAATACTGTATTCACATTCATTTATATTACCATATTGCAGTCTATAATTATCTCAAAAACACTTGGTAATTTTTAGATTAGTTTCAAATAGCTTAATAAGACTGTAAGAATTTTATAAAACTTTATAAATTGTATAATTTCAGAAGCTTACTGTCTTTCTGCTAAAACACTACTAAAGGGATATTAGCTGTGTTAGAAAAAAATGTCAATGACGTTAACTGCAATTAAAATGATAGCCAAAAAAAAAAAAAAAAAAAGGCTGGCGCCGTGGCTTACTAGGCTAATCCTTGTTGTGTGGTGCTGGCATCCCGGGTTCTAGTTCCAGTGGGGGCGCTGGTTCTGTCCCACTTGCTCCTCTTCCAGAACAGCTCTCTGCTGTGGCCCGGGAGTGCAGTGGAGGATGGCCCAAGTGCTTGGGCCCTGCACCTGCATCAGAGACAAGGAGGAAGCACCTGGATCCTGGCTTCGGATAGACGCAGCACCGGCCACAGCAGCCATTTGGGGGGTGAATCAACGGAAGGAAGACCTTTCTCTCTGTCTCTCTCTCACTGTCTAACTCTGCCTGTAAAAAAAAAAAAAAAAAAAAAAAAAAAAGACAGCCAATTATTTTTCGACACAAGAGTCTGTAATATCACACACACTATATTAGTCTTGCTTTGAATAAATCAATATTAGCCTTATGTAGAATATAAATGTAGGAGGTAAGAAAAAATTCTCTCACTCTGTACAAAGGTCCTTATACTAATTATGATATAAACTCTTATAAAATGGCCTAATGTTGAAATCAGTCAGATGAAATTCTATAACTGAACAACAGGTAGCAATATTTAGCTGTTATTTCTTATATACTAATTGGTCTGGTTCACAAATTCCCACCTATTTTTTTTCTTTTTTAACACAAACAGTGTGTAATATTTATTTGCAGAAACTACATGTCTGTATTCCCATCAAACCAAAGGTGAAAATTACATAAATAATATTGGCTTAAATGTTGATTAGTCTGAACTCTTTTATATGAAAGTGATAAATTGAAAAAGGCTTCAAAACATAAATAAATAAATTAAAATGAAAGACATTTTGTTACAAATAGCTTCAATGTTCATTTAAAGAACAACTTTAGACTTACACAGTTTCTTATGGAGCACAAATAGGATCAATAAATCTCAATCTTTCTCTTTCCATCTGGCCATGTGTTTATGTTTGTTTTATTTGCAGGTGAGTTTTCCATTATTGGGATAACATACCTCTTAGTAGCCAGAGGCTACATTCAGTCTCTTCAGAAATAGCCAGTAGGAAAAGCAAAAGGATGCAAAAAGTTTCACATAATGGAGACACATAACAATTTATATAAACACTACCAACCAAGAATTGAGTTTCACCAAGCCTCATTGGCAAAAATTACGTCAGGTGCTCAACCCTGAAGTTAAGAGCGGTAGAGCAAAGTACAAGTTTGTGAACTGAGTTGCCAGCTTTGTATTTACCCAAGAGACATTAAGATCATGTCAATAAAACAGAAAAAACAAATAAACACAGACAGGAAAGTCATATATATCCAGAATTGTTGTACTGTTCCTAGATGATCAACGCTTCTACATAACCCACTTCTCAAGCTATATATTTAATCATCAAAAATTAATCTAAGTTCATTATACTCTCTTTTATCTCTGGAATATTAAATATTTTCAATTCTTCACATGAAATGCATTCTCCTATTTTTCCATTTCTAGCTAAATCTTATTTCTGTATTAAAATCTTAATTTTGTGTATTAGTCCATATCCAGTGTCTCCCAATAGTAGCTGCTCAATAAATATTTGTTTCACAATGAATAATTTTTGTTTCTATGAGATGAATCAAATTTCTCAAGTACGAACTTAAACGTGCAAATTTAAATAAAAATGGGATCCAAGAAGTAAAAGAAAAGGAATACTGCCTCTGGTCTCCTTATCTTAATGATAAGTTTGTGTGTGAGTGTGTGTTTTTGTGTGCTTTGTCTAGTTTATTATACATTTTATTTTCTTAGGGCAGTTTTAGGTTAATAGAAAACTTGAATGAAATGTACAGAGATTCCTCTTATGCCCTCTAGCCCTCCCTGTGCGTAGCCTACCCATGATAATCCCCCATACTGGAGTTGTGCATTTGTTACAACTGATGAACCTACACTGACACATCATTATTAACTCTATGGTTCACACTTAGTGTCCATTCTATGAATCAGGCAATGTATTCACCATTATAGAGCATACGGAGAAGTTTAAAATGTCCCCATGTGCTTTTCCTGTTCATTCTCCTGGACCTTAATCTGACCCTGGCAATCACACTTTTGCCTTTTCCAGAGTTACACAGTTTGCATCCTGAACAAATGTAGTCATGAAGTTTCCTTCATGTCTTTTTAGGCTTGATAGCTCATATTTCCAGTGCTTAATAATATTCCTCTAACTAGATTGCCACAATATATTTATCCACTCATCTATTCAAGGACACTTAGGTTGCTTCCAAATTTTTAGCAATTATGAATAAGTCTGCTATGCATATCCATATTCTTGCTTTAGTGCAGGCATACGTTTTCAATGTCTATAGCACCAAGACTAAGAGAACTGGTTCATATGGTGAGAATGGGTGCTGTTTTATAAGAACCTTACACACTATCTCTCAATGAGGCTACAACATTTTATATCTCCACCATAAATGAATTACAGTCACTTTTGTTCCATATTCTCACTAGATTTGATGTTGTCAGTATTCTGGATTTTGGCCATGCTAATAGGTATGTAGTGTTACTACCTGGTTATTTTAATTTGCATTTTCCTGATGACATAATGTAGAACACCACTTTGTATGCTTATTTGCAATCTGAATATCTTTTCTGATGAGAGTTTGCATGTTTCACACATACAAATTACATTTAAGGAATTTTAATCACCTAAATTGTTTATTTTACATAAATTT
This sequence comes from Lepus europaeus, assembly GCF_033115175.1. Taxonomy (NCBI): domain Eukaryota; kingdom Metazoa; phylum Chordata; class Mammalia; order Lagomorpha; family Leporidae; genus Lepus; species Lepus europaeus. Next base: position 64,044,297 of record NC_084838.1, on the reverse strand, counting down.
ATTGCAATTATAATTATATTAATATCTCCTTTGCCACTAGATCATAAGCTGTATAAAGGCAGGGATCACTGTCTCTTAGGCACAGAAGTCAAGTGAAAGACAGAAACACATCTGTCTCAAAATGCCGCTAGTAATAAATATTAGTGCATAGTTGTACCTTCCAGAAATGACAATATCTGCAGTAAACATTCTTTTCCTCTTAGACATAATGTATATCATAGGTTGGCCAGCTCCACATACACTAGCTTCCGTCCTGTAAATAAAATGTAGATAACATTTTGATGAGAACAGTGTAGTCTTTTAACTGACAAAATCTAGTATATCTAAATATAAATTTTATGTGACATTTGATGACAATATATTTACCATGGTAAAATCTTGATAAGGTCTTGGCATTTATTTCTGAAATTCTTTATTACATGTTAAAATGAACATTCAAAATAATTTTTATTTTACAGATAATTTTATCTTCGTGATATTACTTTTTATTTTATTTGGCTATTACATTTCTATGATTTAATTAAATTTATTTTTATTTATCTCAAAGGAAGAATGCCAGAGAGAGAGAGAGAAATCTTCCATTCATGGGTCATTTGGAACTGGGCAGGGTCTTGAACCCAGGCACTCTGTTATGGGATGATAATGTTTTAACTACTGGGACAAATGTGTGCCTCCATATTTCTATAATTAAATAAAAAATTGAATTACTATTGTTTATATTATAATAATGTGCTTGAGTATTCTAATTAAGCCTTGGTTATCTGTTTTTATTTTCAATTCCATAAAGATTTTTTTAAGATTTATTTATTTATTTGAAAAAGTTACAGAGAGAGGTAGAGAGGTCTTCCATCTACTGGTTCACTCTCCAGATGGCCACAACGGCTGGAGCTGTGCCAATCCAAAGCCAGGAGCCAGGATCTTCTTCCGGGTTCCCACGTGGGTGCAGGGGCCCAAGGACTTGGGTCATCTTCTACTACTATTTCAGGACATAGCAGAGAGCTGAGTTGGAAGAGGAGCAGCCGGGACTAGAACCGACGCCCATATGGGATGCTGGAGCTTCAGGACAAGGCTTTAACCCGCAGTGCCACAGTGCCAGCCCTTCATAAGGATATTTTGCAGATGTTAAATGCCTTCTTAGATGTTAACAAATCCTATGACCCAAATATGTAATTTTGAACACTAAAAGTATATAAAGGTCCTCATATTAAATATGAATTAGGTCCACTGTCATCATGGTAACATAGATTTCAGTAAATCACATTGTATTAACTTGTTGATGTTTTCACAAGCATTTAGAATCAATGGGTTTTTAAAAATCATATAATGCAATTGGCATAATATCTACCAAATTTGTGTTTATCAATAGATATTTGATGAATAAAATAATAAATTACCTTATTTGCAGAGAAACTTCATCTTTGCTACTCTTATATCACTTTTAGTAAATCTCCTTTCCAGAGCTACGTTTTTTTTTTTTTCTTGGTGTGTTTCTGTGTTGTCCCTAATGTGATGACCATAGGAAGCATTTCTTCAATTTACTTGCTTGCTGACATGTGGCTTGTGAACCCTATGCTATTATAGTGTCTATTTAATTTAATATTAAAACAGAATAGCAACAAGTCCAGTTTCATTATAGTTATTGATAAACTAGCTCTTTGGTGATATCAGAGATATTTTCCTCTGAATAAAATATCAATCATGCTTGCTAAATACAGTTGACTTTAATTTTTTTTTGTTTTTTGACAGGCAGAGTTAGACAGTGAGAGAGAGAGACAGAGAGAAAGGTCTTCCTTTTACCGTTGGTTTACCCCCCAAGTGGCTGCTACAGCTGGTGTGCTGCGCCGATCCGAAGTCAGGAGCCAGGTGCTTCCTTCTGGTCTCCCATATGGGTGCAAGGGCCCAAGGACCTGGACCATTTTCCACTGCACTCTCGGGCCACAGCAGAGAGCTGGACTGGAAGACGAGCAACCAGGACAGAATCTGGAGCCCCAACTGGGACTAGAACCCGGGGTGCTGACGCTGCAGGCAAAGGATTAGCCTAGAGAGCCGTGGCGCTGGCCTTACAGTTGACTTCTAATACCACAAACGTTTCAGGGGCTGATTAAGAAATAAGTGCCTTTCCAAAGCCGCATCATTCATGCTACCTCTAAATGGCATTCAAAATCAGTTTCAATGTGTGCCTTGAGTGTTTTCTTCAGCTGCTTTACTAAATAAATTTGTTCAGTTGTTAAAATGTCTATGTTACAACATCATGGGGACAGCTAGATTGCACAGAATAAACAAGATCCTTTGGTGAAAGATCTAAGACACACATGTTTTGATATGAGTTGATCTAAGAAATCTAACTGCAAGCTGCCCAATTTAGCCTTTAAATAATTTCTTTTCAGAATTATTTTTGAAAAGCTTATTCTCCTGGACTGAATCTACTCAGCTTTTTCTTATTAAATTTTAAAGAACATATTTTAGATGTACATTTTCATGTTTTCAAAACCTTAAATGTCAATAAAATAAAAAAATGAACAAGTCAGTCTAACTCCAATGGGAACTTGTCTTATAAAGTAGATCAATAAGATTCCAGCTAAGCTCCTAAGAAAAGAAACATCATTCACTTGCTAAGGGATCTGCATTTCAAAAGGCTGTTTATGTATTTATTCTGTTGAAAAGTAGCCAAACAATATGGTTTTTACCACTTAGCTTTTCCAGACTTTTTTTTTCTCTAAAATATAGATGCATTCTAGAAGTATGTAAAATGCTTTGCAACTCATTTACCTTTTCATATTGATGGAGAATAGTTGTTGCATATAAAATATGGAACAAACACCAAACCCTGAGAATGTCTTAAATTGGAGCAAAAGATGTATTCTATGTAACATTTTACAGTTAAGTTTATGTTGAAATGGAGTAGTATTTAAGAAATGGAAAAATAGGTCAGCAAAAGTTTCTTGACCACAGAGTCCCAGTGCATATGTGATAAGAGAGAGATATCAAAACACATTGACAGAAATTCTTCCCTCAACTGCTATCATCCAGAGCATCAGAGTCAGTGGTGAACTAATGCTAGCAAATACTTTTCTGGGACTTTCAATGAGGCAGTGACTTGAAGGGAATCAATAAGATAGAATGATGTGTCAAATCTATTCCAACAGTGGAGTAAAATTTCTTAATCTTGCTTGAAAGTCTTTTATGGTCCCCTAGTAGAAACACCAAATCTGGAAACTCTCTGGGAGGCTATGGGAAAAAGATGCATTTAAGTGCAAGTTTTGAGTTTGTATAATAATTTACAACTTCCAAAAAATAACCATATTTTTTGAGAGAAAAAAATGGGTAATTTTACTAGCTAGTTTGACCTAGCCGATTTCTTATAAGTTATATCAAACAAAAACGATTTAGGGATGTTGTTGTGGCTCAGGTGGTTATGAAATGGGCAGACATACAGGTTAAAAATGATTAGGTTTGTGAGCTGGAAGACCTTCGCCACAACCCTGTGTGACCTCATGCTCCTACCTCGTCACACCTGGGTGCCCACCAGCCAATCAGGTTAATTAACCACTTCCCTTTGGAAGTGGGTTAAAAGCCTGGGACAGGGTGTGTCCCGCCCTTCTCTTCTTCCCTGGCCTCTTGCGAGGAGGGGGCTGGCTGTAGCCCTGCAACTCCAGGGCACGTGGCCTTGTGGCCACCCACCCTCAGCTTCCTGGCCTAGATACTCCTCCACGTGGCTATTTCCCGGTACTTGGTCTGAACACAGATCTATCTCTCTCTCTCTTAAATAAAGCTCTCACTCTTCTATGCATCTTTTGGTAGCATATGTGGCATCCCAGATGGTGCTTCTAGGGAATTTTAAGGGCCACATTTTCATGTAGATTTTAGGAGCTCATTCCCGATATCAGTTAAGCTACCACTCGTGACTCCAGCATGCCACATCAGAGAGCCATTTTGAATCCCAGCTGCCCTATTTCCATCCAGCTTCTTGTATTACACCTGGAAAAGCACAAAAAGATGGATCAAGCACTTTGGACCTTGCTATCCATGTGAGAGACACAGATGGAGCTCTACACTCCTGAACTTGGCCTGGCCCAACTCTAGTCATTGAGACCATTTGGGGAATGAACCAGGAAATGGAAGATATCTCTTTCAATCTTCTTTCTCTCTCTCTCTCTCTCTCTCTTTTTTTTTTTTTTTTTTGACAAGCACAGTAGACAGTGAGAGAGAGAGACAGAGAGAAAGGTCTTCCTTTTGCCGTTGGTTCACCCCCCCAATGGCCACTGTGGTCAGCACGCTGTGTCTGACACACCACACTGATCTGAAGCCAGGAGCCAGGTGCTTCTCCTGGTCTCCCTTGCAGGTGCAGGGCCCAAGCACTTGGGCCATCCTCCACTGCACTCCTGGGCCACAGCAGAGAGCTGGACTGGAAGAGGGGCAACCGGGACAGAATTCGATGCCCCGACCGGGACTAGAACCCGATGTGCTGGCGCCACAGGCAGAGGATTAGCCTATTGAGCCGCTGCACTGGCTCTCTTCCTTTCACATAAATAAAATAAACCTTAAAAATTCACCAAACCAAAAATGAATTAAAAAGAATGGTTTATAAGTCTGCTCATAAGTACTTGGCAGTTACTCAGTTATATCAGAAAATTTGTTTCCAGAGTTAAGGAATTACAATAATTTAGAAGCTTATGCATTTTTCCTATATTTCATTACCCTCTATTGCTATAAAAGGTAAACATGATACTAAATATGGAGTTTGTCATCTCCAGTCCTACTTTTGTATTTTCACTGCATATATATGTATCCAAATTAATATTTGAAATATCTGGAATTTTTAACTTCACTTGTATGTATCATAAACCCTGTGCTCTTTTGCAGTGTTTTTTCATTTAATTATTTATATATAATATATTGCATATAATAAAATATATGATAATATATGTAATCCACCTTCCATATATCTGTGTAGATGGGTAGATAAAGGGAGAGAGAGAGTGAGAAAGAGAGAAAGAATCAGATTGATATAGATTGCTCTAGTCAATTATGTATTCACTATATTCCACCACAAAATCATACATTTCTTTATTTTCCCTATACATAACTCGGAAGTTCTTCCTTGGCCCAATATCGCCAACATTCTCAATATCTCATGGACAATTTTGAAATGAGTCTTTTGTATGTATTTCATTATGAATACTTAAGTGTAAAAGTGCTTTAATTTCATATATTTTTGATGGAACATTTGGGTATTAAAATTTATTCCCATATGCATCCCTTCAACATTATTAGATATTGCCTAGTGTTTCCCTATATAGCATTCATGATGCAAATTCCTCTTGACTATCAAGGTATTTTTAGTGCACTGTAGAATTCAATTTCTTCTTATTTCTCTTTCTGTTTTATATCCACGTTTATAGTAAGTTTTCAATATTTTTTCTGCTCCTGCTCTGTTCTTCCTTGTTTTATTTTACTTTCATAAAACAAGCTGGGTAATATTCCCCATTTATGTTTAAACTTAATTCTCTAAAATGTGTGGCATAATACAGGGATTAACTGTACTTCGGAGATTTGCTAGAACATGATTATAAAATGACATATATCTAGTGACTTTCACAGGGACATAGGGATTTTTAAAAAACAATTTTATTTCCTTTGGTGCCTTTAAAAATGATCCTATTTCTTCCTGGATAAATTTTCTAATAAATATTATTACATAAAATGAGTTTTTTTGTGCTTTAAATTTATGGCCATTCATTTGTTCAGAGTATTTTACATATTTAATTTTTCTACTTCAATGTCTTCATAACTGCACTTTTTTCCATTTATTAATATTTGTTTTTTATCATTATGGTAAAAAAAATTACCTTGAATATGGCAAGAATGGAATATTGATGAATTCATGTCATTCAAGCTAATGAATGACTATTATAAAAAATGTCCTATCTTCTTTAGTGTTGCTAGTTGTCTATTCTGTACACTTCATTTTCTTTTAAAATGTATTTCATAGTTTTGTATAATGTTAGTTTACATACTTTATTAAACTAATTGCATTGCTAATATATTTCAAGTGTCACCATGAAAATAAATTCATTAAAAAACTAAATGTATGCTTATTTATCATTTTAGCTACATCCTGAAATTTTTACATGTGATGTATTTGTCATTTTTAAAAATTATTTATTAATTTATTTGTTTTTTTTTTAAATTTTTTTTTGACAGGCAGAGTGGACAGTAGAGGGAGACAGAGAGAAAGGTCTTCCTTTTTGCCATTGGTTCACCCTCCAATGGCCGCCGCGGCTGGTGCGCTGCAGCCTGCGCACCACGCTGATCCGATGGTAGGAGCCAGGTGCTTCTCCTGGTCTCTCGTGGAGTGCAGGGCCCAAGCACTTGGGCCATCCTCCACTGCACTCCCTGGCCACAGCAGAGAGCTGGCCTGGAAGAGGGGCAACCGGGACAGGATCGGTGCCCCGACCGGGACTAGAACCCGGTGTGCCGGCGCCGCAAGGCGGAGGATTAGCCTGTTAAGCCACGGCGCCGGCTTGTCATTGTTTAGTTCAAGAAATTTTTATATTACTACTGTGATTACTTCCTTATGATGTATTTAAGAGAGTATATTAAGTTTCCAAATACATGATTATAGTACATAAAATATTATTGTCATTTATCATTGAATGAACACACAAGATTAGAATATCAAATCAAATGCACACAAATCAAGTTTCCACTATCAAAATTTCCTAAATAATTGCAAGGATACAGGCAATCTATGGGTTCAGACAAAGGTAGACATTTGAAATAGAGGTTAAGATTGTCATTGCAATGCCAGCATTTTCTATTGGATTACCTGAGTTTGATTCCCAGCTCCACTTCTGACCTCAGCTTTCCATTAATTGGTATCTTGGGAGGAAGAAGATGGTTGCTCAAAATATTTTGGAACCTGACACCCATTTACGATACATGGATTGAGTTCCCAGCTCCCTGCTTTGACCTGGCCTGGTCCTGCCTGTTGTAGGCATTTAGGGGAGTGATACAGTGGAATGAAACTCACTGTATTTCCATCTGTGTGGCTTCCTCTGTATATGCCTTTTGAATAAATAAACTAATTAAATATAAACTAAAAATACTGGTTCAGGAGTACCTCTCCTCTGGTCCTTTCTTTCTACTCAAACTTGTCCATATGTCCCAGAGTAAATAATTTCTTTTAAAATATTTATACTTATTTGAAAGGCAGAGTTACAGAGTTACAGAGAAATAGAGGGAGATATATATATATATATATATATATATATATATATATAGAGAGAGAGAGAGAGAGAGAGAGAGAGAGAGAGAGAGAGGTCTTCAATCCACTGGTTCACTTCCCAAATGGCTGCAATGGCTGGAGCTGAGCAGACTGGTAGCCAGGAGCCAGGAGCTCTCCAAATGACCACAATGGCCAAGGTCAGTCAGTCTAGCCGGTAGGTGGATCAGAAGTGGATCAACAAAGACTTGAACTGGCACCCATATGAGGTGGTGGCATAGCAGACAGCTGCCTTAATCACTATGCCACAGTGCTGGCTCCAGATTAAATCATTTATAAGTGAGAGTTCTTATAGAACAAGGATTGTTTTAGTTGCAAAGAATCTCAATTTTCTTTCTTTTTTCTTTTTTAGAAAACTTTTATTTAATAAATGTAAATTTTGAAAGTACAACTTCTGCATTATAGTGTTTTTCCCCCCATAACCACCCTCCCGCCTGCAAATCATCCCATCTCCTGCTTCCTCTCCCATCCCGTTCTTCATTAAGTTTCATTTTTAATTATCTTTATACATAGAAGATCAACTTAGTATTTACTAAGTAAAGATTTCAACAATTTGTACCCACACAGGCATGCAAAGTATAAAGTACTGTTTGGAGACTAGTTTTACCATTAATTCTCATAGTACAACACAGTAATGACAAAGATCCTACACGTGGAGTAAGTGCACAGTGACTCCTGTTGTTGATTTAACAATTGACAGTCTTATTAATGACATCAGTAATCACCCTAGGCTTTTGTCATGAGCTGCCAAGGCTATGGAAGCCTCTTGAGTTCACAAACTGATCATATTTAGACAAGGCCATAATCAAAGTGGAAGTTCTCTCCTCCCTTCAGAGAAAGGTACCTCCTTCTTTGGTGGCTCATTCTTTCCACTGGGATCTCACTCACATTGATTATTTTTTTTTTTTTGCCACAGTATCTTAGCTTTCCATGCCTGAAATACTCTCATGGGCTTTTTAGCTGGATCTGAATGCCTTAAGGGCTGATTCTGAGGCCAGAGTGCTGTTTAGGGCATTTGCCATTCTATAAGTCTGCTGTGTATCTCGCTTCCCATGTTGGATTGTTCTGTAGTATACCTTCATGGATGTTGGGTTCTGGTCACCAGGGACCATCTTTAGTGAGTGGTGTCCTGTTAAGGATATTTTAGAGATAAGATGTCTTCTTGCTAACATATATCTGTAGCCAATTTACCAAGAGTTTGAATCAACAAAGACTACTAGGCAATAAAGGTCATTTTTCTTTTCTTTTTGCTAAAAGCACATCTTCCACTTCAAGTAAATGACATAAATGGCTCCTACAGCAGCTCCTTCCTCTCAGGTAAAATACACATTGTACACCATATTTTTTAGTGGAAGTATGGTGACAGATCTTTGAGTATCAATAATGATTGAAATTTTTGAGTCTCAATAATGAAAATACACTACTATATGCTAAATTTAATAAGATAATGTTTTCCAATTGTGCTTGTATACAGATGCCCAATGGGTGTTCAAATCTTTTATATCTTTAAGAATTTTTATCTATATTGTGTTAAACTATAGTTAACAATTGTGTATTTGTCAACTTTCACTTTTAACAGTCTTATGTTTGGTTTGTGTCTTTGTATCTATCTATCTATCTATCTATCTATCTATCTATCTGTCTATTTATCTGTCTGTCTATCTATCTATCTACAAATTATACATATTAGCAAGGAGCCAGATCAGAAGTGGGGCAGCCGGGACTCAAATCATTGCCTGTATGGGATGCAGGCATTGCAGGCTATAGCTTAACCTGCTATGCCACAGTGCCGTTCCCTGTATGTATGTGTCTGTATGTGCATATGTGTATATATATGTATGCATATGTGTATGTATACATGCACATGTATATTGTGTGTGTGTATCACTACCATGCCCAGGGCTGTGTCAGACTGAAGCCAGAAGACATGAGCTTCATCCAGGTCTCCTATGTGGGCACAGGGTCCACAAGGGGGAGGAGATAAAGCCATCCCCCAAGGCAGACCACAGGTAACTAGAGCTTCAAGGTCTTCTTGAAGGGTCTTGATCTTGTCCTTGATGATGCTGGAGCAATTAGCGTAAAAGCAGCACTCCTGATGTACCATGATGTTCCAGTCACAATGAGGCAGAGAGTTCAATATAGTCTTTTTGTCCTTGTAAGAGAAAAGAAAAATCACTCCTCAGGAGTGGGTCCTCCTGGGTGACATTCTTAAGGTTTCTTACAGGTACCCATACAGGATTGGAATTCTCCTGAGGGCAGACACACCCAAATCTTCTACCAGCACTTATCAGTGGGTCTGGTCCTTGCCAGCATCCCGTTAGTGGGTTTTTCCATTTTACCCTAACTGAAAAGTAGGGTACTTGGAGGGACCAATATTTGTAAAAGGCTGACAAGGGCTGATGTTTTGGAAAATTTAAAATATTTAAGGTGAGCATGGCTGGTCTCATGAGAGTATGATTCCCCCTTTTTGTTTTATATGTTGGTATTTGTTTTTTGATGATTGTCCTTGTGGGTTGTGAGGAATTTTAGTAGAGTGTTGAATTATTTTACATCTTGGCAGCACTTTTAATTTAAACATTCCGACTGGTTATTATCTCTGCAAGATGAGAGATATATCTTTTGAGATGTCCAGGGGCCCTTCTGGAGATACCAAAAGTTTAGAGAATTTAGAACTTTGATTTTTAGAAAGTCTGTCAAAGGTGCCAAGAGAACTTAGAGTATTTGGTTAGAATAGAATTTTGTAACATCCTGAAACAACAGCTATTTATTTAATTAGGGCAATTTAAAAACATTTAGACCAGATTTAATTATAATGAAATTTAACATAGCTTTTTAAGACTTAATGCTTTTCATCAATCTAAACTTAACAGAGACAGTAGAGTATACAATAGATTACCTTGGCAGAACATGAATTTTATGTCTCTTGTTGTTGAATAAACCAGAAATAAAAACCTTGAACATAAGATTTATCACACGAAATAATCACATAACTCAGAACTATTTAAGAGTCAAAAAGAGCTTATAGGACCTAACTCTAGAAATGGCAGAGTAACCCATTAAGCAGACACTGTTAAAAAGAGACGTTACAGTTTTTGCAAAAACAGATCTGTAAAAGAAACAAGTTTAAAGCAAACCAAAGACATGTAAAGGCTTGTATACACAGAATTTACTCTTATTTACATAAGACCACTTTATCTGGAAAGCAAAAACATGAATACAACATAGGTCTGACATCATTTACAACATTTTAATACACTTTGCATAATCTGAATTGACTCAAACAGTTGTACTTTAAAAAATTTAGAGTCTCATCCTTTGTCCCGTCCCACGGGACGTCAACTAGGGCCAAGAACCTAGAGGGAAGAATGAGAAGGACAGGAGACACAAGGAAGGCAGCAAGACAAGAGTTCTGATCAAACTGCAAACTTTATTTTTTTACACAACTTACTATTTTATTTCTTTTAGTATTTGCTGCTGTTGTTGTTGCTAAGTGAAATGGACACTATGAGAGACAATGACAGGATCAGCCCTTGTCTAGACTGTTGAGGAACAACTTACTATTTTATTCCTTTTAGTATTTTTGTTGTTGTGGTTGTTGTTGTTGTTGCTCTGTTTGTTCTACATAAGACCACTGGTTGAACTCTGTAATCAATGCACAATCATTCTTAGGTGTTTAAAATTAACAGAAAAATGATCTATGTTAAACATAGGAGTGGGAATAAGAGAGGGAGGAGATATATAGGTTGGCACATGTTCACTCGGACTTACCTCCAATGGTGGAACTAGAAATGTGCCAGGGGATTTCAAATCAATTTTACCAAGAAGGTAGCTACCAATGCCAGCGCATTTGGTAAAGTGATAAGTATAAATACACAACCGATCAAAAAGATAGGGTATGTGTCGAAGAGATTTCACAAATAAGACCAGTGTAAGCTAATAATGAAGGATAGAATTAAAAGGGAGAGAATGATCCTGCGGGGGAAGCAGGACACACAGCAGACTCATAGAATGGCAAAAGCCCAAAACAGCACTCCTGCCTCAGAATCAACCCTTGGGACATTCGGATCTGGCTAAAAGGTCCATGAAAGTCTCACAGGCATGGAAAGCCATGACACGATGGCAAAAAACAATCTAAATGAAAGACCCTGGTGAACAAGACCCCAGGAGAAGGAACAGGCCATCAAGGAGAGAGGCGCCTTTCTCTGAAGAGAGGAAGGAACCTCCACTGTGATACGGCCTTGACTAAACAAGTTCAGAGTCGGTGAACTCAAGGGACTTCCATAGCCTAGACAGCTCATAGCAAGAGTCTCGGGTGATTGCTGACGTCACAAATAAGAGCGCCAATTGTTAAATCAGCAACGGGAGTTACTGGGTACATGCTCCCCATGTAGGATCTCTGTCCTAATGTGTTTTACTATGAAACTTAAAAACACTACTAATCAAACAATACCCTATACCTTGTACGGTTGTGTGAATGCAGCCTGTTGAAATCCTTGCTTAGTATATACTAAGTTGATCTTCAGTATATGAAGGTAATTGAAAATGAAACTCAATAAAGGGTAGGATGGGAGAGGGAAAGGGGAGGGCAACGGGAGGGAGGGGGGTTGGTGGGGGAAGCCACAACAATACAAAAGTTGCATTTTGTAAATTCACATTTATGAAATAAAAAATAAAAGAAAAAGAGATTGGCCATCTGAATCCAAAGGGCCAAGGCTATGATGGCTTCCCAGACACTTTTTAACATTTAGTGTAAGGCCTTTAAGGCCAGGTCCTTTGGGGACAAAACTGCATCACCCATACTGAAGGTTTCACTTACCCTAAGAGACCACTTATCTTCGGCCGAAAAGTTACTTGTTGTGCCCCACGTTGGGATGGACTGGGTCCGAAGAAAGATAAGTGCACCGCTCGTCTGTTCCCCAGCCTCCCAATCCCAGAGACAGACGCACAGGGGAGTCAAGTCAATCAAGCAAGAACTCGGTTTATTGCACGCGTAGCAAAGCCTTTTAAAGCACAAGACTGCAGGATTGCTGTGGCAGGGCATAAGGACCAACCAATTACTTAAAAGGTCATTTTACAGGGTGACTTTTTACAGGACCAGCCATATGGCTGTACATTCATCGTCAGTTGTCATCACCTCCCCTGTTGCTGCACGGCCAATCAGCTTTGGTGGTAAATGACTTTGGGTACCATCCACCTTACTTCCTTTGGGCACCTTCTTTGAATTGCAATGTGTGCCTAATTTCCCTGCAGGCACCATCTTTGAATCGCCTCCTCTGCCTAATTTCCCCACATTTATCAGTCATAGTATTGTCTATGTATACAAAGATTATTCATTTTCTCTGTTAATTTTATATCCTGCCACTTTTTACCAAACTGTTTCATGAGTTCCTGTAGTCTCTTTATTGAGTCTTTTTGTTCCCCTGTATGTAGAATACCATTATCTGAAAATAGGTATAATTTGCCTCCTTTCCAATTAGTATCACTTTGATTTCTTTTTCTTGTGTAATGGATCTGGCAAAAACATCCAGGACTATATTGAATAGCAATGTTGAGAGTGGACATAATTGTCTGGTTCTGGATCTTAGTGGAAATGCTTCCAACTTTTCCCCATTCAGTAAATGTTGGCTATGGATTTGTCATAAATTGTGTTGAGCGATGTTACTTCTGTACCCAATTGTTTAAGTTTTTTTTTTTATCATGAATGGATGTTGTATTTTATCAAATGCTTTCTCTCCATCTATTGAGATAATCATATGGCTTAATCTTCAGTTTGTTATGATGAATAAAATTTATAGATTTGCATATATGAAACTATCCCTGCATACCAGAAATAAATCCCACTTGGTACAGGAATGATCTTTCTGATGTGTTTTTGGAATGAGGATTTTTGCATCTATTTCCATCAATCATATTGATCTATAGTTGTCTTTCCAAAATTTTGTCATTTGGTTTGGATATTCTTTCTTCTGCCTCACAAAATATGTTTTTAAGGCTTTCCACTGTAATTTTTATTTGATATATCGAATTCTCTATTTATTGTTTTTCAAATAATCCTTTTATTTAATGAGTACTTATTTCATAAGAGCAACTTTAGGAATATAATGGTTCTTCCTCCATTCCCACCACTCCAGCTTCAGTCCCAGCTCCTCCTCCTCCTTTCCCATTCCTAGTCCTATTCTCCATTAAGAATCATTTTTAAATCACTTTATACACAGAAGACCAACTCTATACTAAGTAAAGATTTCAACATTTTCACACACACAATATATAAAAACAGAATAAGTTTTACAGTTAATTCTCATAGTACAATTCATTAAAGACAAAGGTCCTGCATGGGGAGTAAGTGCACAGTGACTCCTTTTGTTAATTTAACAATTAACACTCTTCGGTATGACATCAGTGATCACCTGAGGCTCTTGACATGAGATTCTAAGGCTATGGAAGCCTTTTGAGTCCACAATCTCCATCAATATTTAGGCAAGAGCATAAGCAAAGTGGAAGTTCTCTCCTCCCTTTAGAAAAAAAAGTACATCATTTTTAATGGCCCTTTCTTTCCACTAGGGTCTCACTCACCGAGATCTTTTATGTAGGACATTTTTTTTTTTTTGCCATAGTGTCTTGATTTTCCAAGCTTTTCAGCCAGACTAGGAAGCCATAAGGGCTGATTCTGAAGTCAGAGTGTTACTTAAAGTAATTGTCATTCTATGAGTCTGCTGTGTGGACTGCTTCCCATGTTGGAACATTCTCTCCTTTTTAATTCTGTCTATTATTATTACCAGACACTTGATATTATTTATATGATCCCTTTAGTACTTAATCCTATTCATTTTTAATATTTCACTTTGATTTCTCTTTGAAATCTCAATCTCATGGGAAATTTTTTTCTTCTATGTCATGTATGGATTTCTTTAACTTGTGAATTTGCTTCTCATTGCTTCTGAGTTATCCTAAGATCAGCCTTTGAATTCTTTTTCAGGTATTTCATCAATCTCTTCATCTTCACATTCTAACATTGAAGTGTTTTTATGTACCTTTAGGGCAATCTTGTCTTCCTTATTCTTATTTCTTGAATTTTTTTTATTTATTTTTATATATTTGTGTATATACTTGTTGGTTTTCTTCTCTGATGGGTTTTATCTTTGGATTATGCATTTGTGATTTAGTGGAGTGTCTGCTCTTTTGGTGAATACCCAGATGTTTGTGCTGGGTGTGGCCAAGGAGCTTAGGTCAGTGCTCTGGGAGCAGTATAAAATTGACACCCAAGTTGGACATGATAGATCCCCTCTGCTGTTAGCAGGAGGTGGGATATGATTACCTCTGTTTACATAATCACAGCCTCTCTCCCATTCTTTCAAGGTTATCAATGCCTGGGTTTAATCCACAGTGGGTCAACAATCACTTTTGGTGCTGCATGAACTACACAAAGGATCCGTGCAGTCCTCAGTGTAAGCATGGCTCCTGCCATAATGACCCACTCCAGGTAATTAGGGAGTTTTAAGCCTCTGGCTCTGCACACAGTGAATGACCAGAGACCCGGGTACACTCTGTACCCTATCGTGCAGTCACACAGTTCCCACAGTCTAAGCCCACAAAGCTCCTAACGTCCTAGGGTACAGAGGATCTGCTCTACCCCACTAGCTTCTCCCGTCCACTGAGAGAGCAGCCGAAGTTCCCAGAACCAGCTACTGTGATATTCTGAGACCCAGATACTGTGATATTCTGAGAGGCTGAGGGCATTTCTCAGGTTTATGTGGGTGCCCAGCACCCTGTCAATTCTCCCAACCTGACTCAAGAATGCAGATTTCTCCCTCTGATAAAATCTCTGGATCACATGCATGCACATGACTTTATTAGAAGTCAGCTGTGAGTCTAATTGGAGATCCTCTGAGAGTAACCTGAAGTTTCTCTAGTGCACATTTTAGAATCTTATTTTTAAGATAAGATTATCTGTGCAAAGTTTGACTACAATATGTTGTGGTGAAGATCTTTTCTGGTCGTGTCTGTTAGGAGTTCTATGTGCTTCATCTATTTGGATGTCCCTTTCTTTCTCTAAATTGGGGAAGTTTTATGTAATTATTTCACTAAATAGGCATTCTAGTCCATTATATTTTTGCACAACTCAGGAACATTGAGTTGTTTGAAAGTATCACATAAATCTCTAACACTGTATTTAACTTTTCTATTTTCTTCTTGATGTTTTGGTTCCTTCTATAAGATTTCCAAAGATTATTCTTGTTTGGATATTATTTTTTCTACCTTGCCAAGTTTGCTGTTAAGGCTCTACACCACATTTTTTATTTGATCTTTTGAATTCTTAATTTTTAATATTTAATTTTGATTTCTCTTTAAAATCTCAATTTCATGGGAAAAATTTTCATTCATGTCATGTATGGTTTTATTTAGTTCATGGGTTTGTTTCTGATTGCTTTTGAGTAATCCTATGATTAATTAATTGAATTCCATTTCTGACATTTCCTCAATCTCTTTATCTTCATATTCTGGTATTGAATTGTGGTTTTCTTTTGGGGGCTTCACTATTTTAAAACTGATTAAAAAATTATTTCATTTATTTCAGAAGTAGAGAGACAGATCCAGAGAGCTCTCACCCACTGGTTGCTCACTTGTGCTTTATTTTATCATTTGTTCTTAGTTTGTTTTGTTGTTGACTTTTTTTTTCAGCTCATCTATTTCTTTTTGGATTTCCTTATTTTAAAATGTATCTGTAATTGGTAATATATTTGGAACAGATCATGTGCATCGCAGCTTGAACTTCCTGGTCTGGGCTGAGTCTATGACACACTCCTACTACATAAAATTTTAAAATTTCTCTAATCAGGTAACCATGGACAATCATTCTTTGAGCTTTAACACAAAAATTCTGGTACAGGTAAAGACATCAAAATCAAATTAACCTTGCTCTGAAATCTAATGATACTCTGAAATGTAAGTTACAAGAATTTCTTGTCTTATTTGATTTCTTTTCAGTTGCAATATTTGTGGCTTAGATAGACAATGCAATTTTCTTTCCTTTTATCAAAAGATATCACAACTCTTATAGAGGAAAAACTAAAGAGAATTTTGGTTTTTCTTAGATGGGTCCATATGTGATCAAATCAACCCATATCAAGTGACTTTTGAGACAAATTTGAACCTACTGAAGGAAAAAAGAAAATATTTGGATATTAGTATCTCCATAATTCTTGACTGTTACGCAAGAATGCTTACATTTTATTGGGAAGATTTATCTTATGAGAGGATAGGGAAATAAAGTATTGGATATTTAAAAAAAATTTTTTTGAATCATAGAGCCAGATACAAAAAAAAAAAGAATTTGTGCTTTCTAGTTATGTGCAAAGTTTAAAATGAGAAAAGTTCAAACAAAATGTTATTTGGTTTATAAAACAAAAAGCAATTGCAGCTAATGCTTCTCTCTGCATTGATTGAAATGAATGTGTTTTGTCTTAGTAAAGTTGTAATTCAAGCTTAGTTTGTTTTCCTACCCATGTCAGAAAAGAAGCCTTATTAATATGTTGCATTCACACATATCTTTAACTGTAACATTTCTGTGGAAATTATATGATTCTACATATAGAGAAATAAATGTATTTCAGAAAAAAAATGAAATTTTATAAAAGAGAACATAATTTTGAAAACTGAAATGTGTTACAAAAATTGTCTTTAAATTAAGTCCAGGATTACCTAAAAAGCATTTTAGTACAATTGTATGGGTTTCCTTTTTCTTATGGAAAAGAAGTCCATGAGTTGCAAAGGGAAGAAATGAGTTACTCAAAATAACTTAGTTGCCATGTCTACATAGTGCAGAAAGACTGGCAATTATTGGTGAAATGTGGGTGGTATGCATAGGCAATCTAGAACATTCCAGCCAACACTTTATTTTTCTTGATATCCTTTCATTTATTTGGGTAAAAATGGAAACAGAAGGGCAGAGCTTAGTGATGGTAATGATTAGAGCTTAATTATGTATTTAATTATTATTTATATCATTATAGAACTTTTCAGGATATTTTTGGAAAAAACCAGAAGAACAAAAACAGCATGTGCTTCTTGAATTTTATATTGATGTTCATCACTACACTAAGAAAATTTCTGTAGAAAAATAAAAACTTTTATTTCTATGGAGATATGGTGAATTATACTTTAACAATGCTTTGTATGCTGTTTCTTTTCTCCAAAATCCAGAACAGTGTCCTCTTTCCAGAATTGGCACTTAGTAAGCATGATTAATTTCATGGATAAATACATGTGCTGTCATTTATGTTGCTTCCTCTGTTTAAAATTCCCTTCTCATTCCATATATCTCAGTAAATGTCCAATTAACTTTTGATACTCAGATACTATATTAATCTATCCTGCAGATAAAACTGATCATTCCTTCCTTTTTGTCACCAGCTAATCATAAATGTCTCTACTGGAGAGGATGTTTTTGAAAGACAGAGACCACAGTCCATTTCCTTCATCTTATTACATCTACAGAATGGTTATTGACATAGTGGATTAGTTATAAAAATCTTTTCTATTGACTCTATCTTTTTAAGCAATAGGAAGAGACAACTTGGTTGGTTGAGAATTATTTATATATTCAGAGTTGATTTGATAGTAATTGTAAAGTTAATCTGCTGTTGGTTGAAATAAAAACAAATATAAATTTTGAGCGATTAGGCAGTTCATAAATAATAACTTCAATAGTTAAGTGGATAAATAAAAGATAAATAAATATCTCATATAGAAAAAAGTTAATGTACTAGAATACACTAGGCTCATTGAATTTGCAAAGTAGGCATACATTTAAATATTGAAATGAGTTTTAAGGAAGTATGGTTCTGGAGACATTAGTTTAAAAAAAAGACACTTAGGGGTAGGTTTCTGGCCTAAGGTTAAAATAAATAAGTAAAAAAATCATTTAAAAAGAGACATTTACTACTTAATTACGTATTATTGCTTTGTAAATGTCCCATTTTTACACTGCAATATATACAAACTGTTAAAAAGCAAACTTCTATGCAATTTGCAATGTAAATGTATAATACTTTCCTTTCTTAAAACATTGGAAGATACAACGTTTAAATAATTTTAGCAGGACCCTTGATTGAATTTTCAGTGTTTCATGATTTCAGGTTATTGGAGAAATCACAGAATCTCTGAGTTTCTCTTGCTCATCCTACCAAAATTCAGAACTATTTTTAGGGCTTAATGCACATAGGCACTATTTATAACATAATCAGTTAAAATAATAACAGTAGTTATTATTATTTCTTGATAATAAATATTTTGATTGAGTAGTTGAGATAATTTAGTTTAAATATGTTTTTATTGCATTCTATAAAGATATTTTAGAAATGTCTCTAAAAGTCTATGCCTTTGCCAATATTTATCTCTAATAATTAAAGTAATTGGTCTCAATAGTTTTTCCAATTTATTCTTCAGAAATTAAAGCATGCCTATTATCTATATTTATCTTAGAAAAAAAAGAAATATGATTTTTAAAATGATTTCTTCCTGCCATTTTTGATTTTCCAAGTTAGATATCAAAGCAAGGTTCTCATGCTCTGCACTAGATAACAATAATTTGTTTAGAAAATGTGAATCTTTGGGATGGGGGATGGAAATTGGAAAATGACTTATTTTTGGCATAATGTCAAGAGAAACTTTTCACAGAGATCTGTTTTATATTAAAGGTTTTAAGCTTGAAGACTTTACTTGATTAAAATGTTATCATCATCTGCCAATAAATATTTGTTTTTATATGTACATGATTATAGTTCTATTATAATACTGATTAAAGATAAAAGAATGTTTTCTAACATACATTATTAAAAATATAGATTTAGAATCTACAGATGTGTTACTCGATTCTCAAGTTTTCTCTTGTATATAAAGTAACAGAATTATTTTTTGGAGAAAATAAAAGTACTTTGAATGAGCAGTGTATTAGTATTTCTGAATATTAATTTCATATGTCATCATACTTTTAGATTCTCTCAAATTTCAGATAACAGCTTCACAGAAAAGTTTTGTTATATTACTCCCACATATTCATTCAGTACATTTTTATAGAAA
The DNA here is from genome assembly GCF_033115175.1 of Lepus europaeus. Lineage (NCBI taxonomy): Eukaryota > Metazoa > Chordata > Mammalia > Lagomorpha > Leporidae > Lepus > Lepus europaeus. Next base: position 64,024,934 of record NC_084838.1, on the reverse strand, counting down.
ACTTTTATAAATGCTTACAGAAAATGCAAAATGATTTCAGTAAGGAATCTGGTTAGCTGAAACAACTGAAATTTCAGATATGGGACAGATTCTGTGGTTCATGTGTTAGTTTGGATGTTGAATGCTATCTAAAGCCATGTGTTCAAGGCTCGGTACCAAGGTGTCATGCTATTGCGAGGTGGAGGAACCAGTTGGATGTGGAGATGATGTAGAGGATCCTGAGCTTGTTGACAACATGCTCATGGAATGTAGTTCTCTTGCGAGGGTTATTATATAAACGTGAGTTTGGGCCCAGCCTTTCTCCTTTTTGGCTCATCATGTGACAATTGTATATGCTCTCTCTCTCTCTTTTTTTTTTTTTTTTTGTTTTGTTTTACAGGCAGAGTTAGACAGTGAGAAAGAGAGACAGAGAGAAAGGTCTTACTTCTGTTGGTTCAACCCCCCCCCCCCCCCAAATGGATGCCACTGCCAGTGCACTGAGCCAGTCCAAAGCCAGGAGCCAAGTGCTTCTTCCTGGTCTCCCATGCGGGTGCAGGGGCCCAAGCACTTGGGCCATCCTCCACTACCTTCCCTGGCCACAGCAGAGAGCTGGACTGGAAGAGGAGCAACCGGGACAGTATCTGGCACCCCAACTGGGTGTGCTGGCTCCACAGGCGGAGGATTAGCCTAGTGAGCAGCAGTGCCGGCCTTGTATATGCTTTTGTGTATGCTCCAACATCTGCTATGGGATCTTCATCAAAGCCAAGGCTTATATTGTCCTTGAGATTTTAAATCCTCAAAACTGCAACCTCAATAAACATTTCTTCTTTCCATATAGGTGCCTCAGATATTTATTTCATTGTAGTTGAAAAGCTGAATAATACAGTAGGGTTAGTTTGGATTCAATCCTGCCTGTGTGGTAGTGTTTGTCTGCAATTTTCTTAGCATCTCCTTCTTACTAGCATCTATTACTAGCATCTCCTGCTTCTAATCTTTTTGCTTAAAAATAACTTTATCTTTTCTAAGCTATCATTGTCATAAAGCAATATCTATCACATGAATAACCTCTTACTCCCGTTTTTTCTTTAACAGTGAGGGTTTTTTATTTTTAATTCTCTATTATGCTTTCCTTTGTCCTATAATGTTCCCAATTAGCTCATATACTTTTGAATTAGTAATTAAGCTTAAGTCAGAGTGCTTGACAATCAACATCAAAGGAGATAACTGATCATGATCACCTAAGTTTTAATCCTGATGCACTTTGATCATTGATGAACACCCCAATGTACAAGATATTTAGGAAAAGTAGCAATGCCTACAATATTAATGTACGTGGCAACAAACTTTCTTCAAAATTTATTAATTGACACAAATATTTTCATATTCATTAACTCACATTAGATAATTATTCTGAGTACTGAGCCTTTGAGTTGCTTGAGTATACCTTAGTCAATTCTTTCAATATAATAGTTGAAGTTGTATTCTATATAATAGTCTCTTAAGTATCAGAGCTATCAATTGTGAGCTGAAATTGATCACTTGGACTAGTGCGATGGCATTGGTACATGCCACCTTGATGGGATTGTGTTGGAATCCCCTGCACATTTCTAACTCCACCATTTGCGGCCAGTCCGATTGAGCATGTTCCAAATTGTTCATCTCCTCCCTCTCTTTTTCCACTCTTAGATTTAACAGGGATCACTTTTCAGTTAAAATTTAAACACCTGAGAATAATTGTGTGTTAATTACTGAGTTCAACCAATAGTACTAGAACAACAACAACAACAACAAATACTAAAAAGGATAAAGTATTACATTGTACATCTAAAGTCAGGACAGGAGCTGATCAGTTCATTGTTGCTTATAGTGTCCATTTCACTTAACAGGTTTCCTCTTTGGCGCTCAGTTGTCATCGATCAGGGAAAACAAATGGTATTTTTCTCTTTGGGACTGGCTTAATTCACTCAGCATGATGTTTTCCAGATTGCTCCATCTTGTTGCAAATGACTGGGTTTTGTTGTTTCTTACTGCTGTATAGTATTCTATGGAGTACATGTCCCATAATTTCTTTATCCAGTCTACTGTTGATGGGCATTTGGGTTGGTTCCAGGTCTTAGCTATTGTGAATTGAGCTGCAATAAACATTAATGTGCAGATGGCTTTTTTATTTGTCAAATTAAATTCCTTTGGGTAAATCCCAAGGAGTGGGATGGCTGGGTTGTATGGTAGGGTTATGTTCAGGTTTCTGAGGAATCTCCAGACAGACTTCCATAGTGGCTTAACCAGTTTGCATTCCCACCAACAGTGGGTTAGTGTCCCTTTTTCCCCACATCCTCTCCAGCATCTGTTGTTGGTAGATTTCTGAATGTGAGCTATTCTCACCGGGGTGAGATGGAACCTCATTGTGGTTTTGATTTGCATTTCTCTGATTGCTAGTGATCTTGAACATTTTTTCATGTGTCTGTTGGCCATTTGGATTTCCTCTTTCGAAAAATGTCTATTGAGGTCCTTGGCCCATTTCTTAAGTGGGTTGTTTGTTTTGTTGTTGTGGATTTTCTTGATTTCTTTGTAGATTCTGGTTATCAATCCTTTATCTGTAGTATAGTTTGCGAATATTTTTTCCCATTCTGTTGGTTGCCTCTTCACTTTCCTGACTGTTTCTTTTGAAGTACAGAAACTTCTCAATTTGATGCAATCCCAAATGTTAATTTTGGCTTTGACTGCCTGTGCTGCTGGGGTCTTTTCCAAGAAGTCTTTGCCTGTGCCTATATCTTGCAGGGTTTCTCCAATGCTCTCTAATAATTTGATGGTTTCGGGTCGTAGATTTAAGTCTTTAATCCATGTTGAGTGAATTTTTGTGTAAGGTGATAGGTATGGGTCTTGCTTCAAGCTTCTGCATGTGGAAATCCAATTTTCCCAGCACCATTTATTGAATAGACTGTCCTTATTCCAGGGATTAGATTTGGATCTTTGGTCAAATATAAGTTGGCTGTAGGTGTTTGGATTGATTTCTGGTGTTTCTATTCTGTTCCATTGGTCTATCCATCTGTTTCTGTACCAGTACCATGCTGTTTTGATAACAACTGCCCTGTAGTATGTCCTAAAGTCAGGTATTGTGATTCCTCCGGCTGATAGGTCTAAGAGTCAAAGAGATCACACAAACAAGACAAGTATCTGCTAATACTAACTGATAGAATCAAAAAGGGAGAGAAAGATCCAACATGGGAAGTGGGATACACAGCAGACTCATAGGATGGCAGATGTCCTAAACAACACTCCGGCCTCAGAATCAGCCCTCAAGGCATTCAGATCTGGCTGAAGAGCCCATGAGAGTATAGCAGGCATGGAAAGCCAAGATATCATGGGAAAAAAAAAAAAAGACCTAAATGAATGATCTCTGGGAGTGAGATCCCAGTGGAAAGAACGGGGCCATCAAAGAAGGAGATACCCTTCTCCGAAGGGAGGAGAGAACCTCCACTTTGACTATGACCCTATCGGAATAAGACCAAAGTCAGCGAACTCTAAAGGCTTCCATAGCCCTGGCAACTCATGACTAGAGCCTAGGGAGATTACTGACGCCATGAACAGGAGTGTCAAATTGTTAAGTCAGCAACAGGAGTCACTGTGTACTTACACCCCATGCGGGATCTGTCCCTAATGTGTCATCTAAAGCCAAGTGATGCTATGACTGGTACTGAAACAGTATTTTTATACTTTGCGTTTCTGTGTGGGCGCAGACTGATGAGGTCTTTGCTAATTATATACTGAATTGATCTTCTGTATATAAAGAGAATTGGAAATGGAAAAAAAAAAAAACAACCTGGTGTCAAAATGGAAATGGCATAGAAAATTAATTATTTTGAAAAAAAAATTATGTAGGATCTCTGTCTTTAATGTGCTGTACATTGCTATTTAATGCTATAATTAGTAATCCAATGGTAGTTTTTTCACTCGATGTTGCTATATGGGCAAAATGTTGAAACCTTTACCTAATATATACTAAATTGATCTTCTGTATACAAAGAGAATTGAAAATGAATCTTTACATGAATGGAAGGGGAAAGGGAGCGGGAGGGGGGAGGGTTGCAGGCGGGAGGGAAGTTATGGGAGGGGGGAAGCCATTGTAACCCACAAGCTATACTTTGGAAATTTATATTCATTAAATAAAAGTTTAATAAAAAAAAATAGTCTCTTAAGTATCTCTGAGGACACAAGAAGTAGCCATGTACTTCAACAAATGTCATGTATCAAGAGAAAATTTATTTCTGTATTTGCTGAAAAATAACTAAAGGAGATGTGTTATTCTCTGTGACTTTTCTATCATTTTATTTCATGAAAAATAGTGTAATTCATATATTACTCTCCACTTAAGAAGAAAATATTCACTGTTCCAACATCCTAAGGTGAGGACTTTGTATGCCAAATGACCAGACTGAAACTGAGCTTATTAATCATTAGACCATGTGAAAATTAGTGCAGATTTCTGTTGCTGGATATGCTTAGATTCTCAAAATAATGGCAAGATCACTTGTGCAGTTTTCCAGATTTAAAGATGGAGATTTAATTATTTTTTGAGATGTATTTATTTTACTTTAAGGTCACAGTTACACAGAGAGAGGAGAGGAGATGCAGAAAGAGAGAGAGAGAAATAGTGAGAGAGAGAAAGAGAGGGAGAGAGAGGTCTTCCATCCATTGGTTCACTCCCCAGATGGCCACAACAGCTTCCAGCTCTCCCACATGGGTGCAGGGGCCCAAGGACTTGGGCCATCTTCCACTGCTTTCCCAGGCTATAGCAGACAGCTGGATCGGAAGTAGAGCAGCCGGGTCTCAAGCCAGCACCCATATGGGATGCCAGCACTGCAGGCGGTGGCTTTGCCCACTACACCACAGTGCCAGCCCCGATATTTAATTTTTTTAGGAACCATTCTTTGTTGTTTTGTCGTTAATATATACAGTTTTTATTTTACTTATTTTTATTTTAAACCAAAAACATATAATGTGATTTACTGCCAGAAACAAATATCTTCATTATCTGTAAAGGATTTTCTTGATTTTTTCTAAAATAGCACATTATTAAGGTGCACAAGTTCCATTCTTGTAAGCTAGCACAAAAATATCCCATATTTGACCTTAGAGAAACCATCTAACTCTATATATTAATGCCTTGTGATTAAAAGAAAAAGAAAAAAAAATCAGCTAGTCATTTAGCAACCATGAGCCTCATATTTGTTCAACATGATGTAACTATGTATAGGAAATGAAAATCTCTCCAATATTCAAAATAATTTACAATATTTTTGAATAGAAAATAACAACTTAGGTGTTGGGAAATGGGACAAACCAGTGAAATATATGATTAAAGATTGTTTATAAACACATTTATTCTGTTGGTAAACTAATTAACAACATGCACTTTCTCAGAGACTTTTATATAAAAGAGACAAAATTTATACACTTTTTTTTCACATGCCAAACTTATGGTGCGTTATCAAACATTTAACGACATATGCTTCGACAAGCAGTACTACCTAGAGGGACCAGACTCTGTTTCTTAGTTATTAATTGTGTTGACTCACATGTAGGTCATAAAAACAGGCCATGTATGTACTCAAGAATATCTTCCTCGTATCTGGTGTTGAAGGGAAAGATTGAAGCTTCTAGGTAGATCAATCTTTTGTATTTCTCTGAAATTTTACTAGGAAAGAATCATGATTGTGGATAACTGGGATAGGTTGTGGTAGCACTAACTGTTCATTCTGGCGTTTATAAAACATTTTGCAGGGTGGCTGCTTCTGTTAGTGTCCTGCCTTGTAGTCTCATCTGTTAGCTCCCATGGAAAATAAATTGCTTATTTCATACAATGTGCGACCATCATCACCCTGCCCAAACTTTTTTGTTGTAATCTATCAGGTTCACAGCAGATTGGTTTTAGTCCTTTTAAGTGATGTGGGCACTTCCATGCCAAAGATTTCCAGTGTCAGTATCATTTCATTTGATTAGGTCACCAATGCTAGAAATCCTATGGAATTTTCCAGTATGTTAACTAGAAATGGCTCAAAAAGAAATGAAGTAATTTTAAACTACATGCATGCAGTTGTATGATTTCCAAGAAAAATGCTAGCATTAATGTTCTTTTGGCATGGTTAAGGAAAATATAAACAACAACATGGGAAATTCTATAAGCCATGTATACTTTTATAACATATATTCTAACATCTAGATCTATAATATACATCATCTATAACATATGTAGATATATAACATAGACATCTAATATGTAGATATACCTTTCCTGCTTTTTCTAATTGTTGGTTCCAAAGAAGGGGAGATGACTCCATCATCCCTAATATCAATAAGAGCATTTTTTATTTTTAAATTTATTTTTGGTTTTGTTGATTATTGCTTTTCGTAGTTCTTTTTTTAACTATTTTATTTATTTATTTGAGAGGTAGAGTCACAGAGAGAGAACGGGTGAGGCAGACAAAAAGGTCTTCCATCTGCTGGTTCACTCTCCAGATGGCCACAACAGCCAGAGCTAAACTGATCCCAAGCCAGGAGCCAGGAGCTAGGAGCTTCTACCAGGTATCCCACGTGGGTAGAAGAGACCTAAGCATTTGAATAGTTTTTTTTTTTTAATTTTTTTTTTGACAGGCAGAGTTAGAGAGAGAGAGAGAGGGAGAGAGAAAGGTCTTCCTTTTTCCGTTGGTTCACCCCCCACATGGCCTCTACGGCCTGTGCATTGTGGCCGGAGCGCTGCGCTGATCTGAAGCCAGGAGCCAGGTGCTTTCTCCTGGTCTCCCATGAGGGTGCAGGGCCCAAGCACTTGGGCCATCCTCCACTGCACTCCCAGGCCACAGCAGAGAGCTGGACTGGAATAGGAGCAACCTGGACAGAATCCAGCGCCCCAACCAGGACTAGAACCCAGGGTGCCGGCGCTGTAGGTGGAGGATTAGCCTATTAAGCCACAGCGCCAGCCTTGAATAATCTTCTACTGCCTTCCCATGGAATAGCAGATCAGAAGTGGAACAGCTGGGACACAGACATGAACCTGCACTCACATGGGATGCCAGTACAAAGGCAGAGGCCCAGCCTAATGAGCCACAGCATCGGCCCCATCTTTTCGAAGTTCTTAAGAACAATTTGATTCCACTTATGTTTTACTTAACATATAGTTTTGTGTTATCAGTATGTTTGGCATCCAGTAAGATACATTTTTTATATTATCTCTGTACTTATTTTTAATATTAGGAATAAGTGCAATTTTTTTTTCTAATTTTGTTTTCTGTTTTTATTCAGTCATGAGATTTTCTTTTCAAATATTCAAGGAATAAATGTTAACTCATATTTTAAAATCCTGCACTCATGTATTTGAGGTGTGCAATCTTCCTGCAGCTGGCCACCTTTGCCTCACAGAGACCTGTAGCTAACAGGTGTCCTGCATCTGTTCCTGTATCACTCACAGATGCTGTTGAATATGTCTTTTGACTTCAATATGTAAAACATTATTACATTACGGACAAGCATAGAAATGACAGGTTTTAGAGAACATTTGCAATTATTTGGAGACACAGTTGTGGTGCAGCACGTTAAGCTGCTTCCTGAGATGGCTTACAACCCATTTTGTATGGATTCAGGTCCCTCTACTCTGCTTCCAATACAGCTCCCTGCTAACGTGCCTGGGAAGCAGCATGTGATTGCCCAAGTACTTTGAACCCTGCTGCCTATGTGGGAGACTTGGATGGAGTTCCCAGCTCCTGGCTTCCACTTTTCCATGTTATGGGCATTTTGGTGTGGATCAACAGATTTAAGAACTCTCCCTCTCCCTATCTGTCTCTGTAACTCCCTCTTTCTCTACCACTCTGCTTTTGAAATAAATAAATAAACACAAACATAAATAAATAAATGTTTTACAGTTTAATGATCTATGATTGCATTTTTCATCTTTTTAATTTTTTTTACCATTTTAAAATTTTTTTTAACTTTTATTTAATAAATATAAGTTTCCAAAGTACAACTTTTGGATTATAGCAACTTTTTCCCCCAATAACATCCCTCCCACCCACAACCCTCCCATCTTCCGCTCCCTCTCCCATCCCATTCACATCAAGATTCATTTTCAATTATCTTTATATACAGAAGATCAATTTAGTACATACTAAGTAAAGATTTCAACAGTTTGCACCCACACAGAAACACAAAGTATAAAGTACTATTTGAGTACTAGTTATACCGTTAATTCACATTGTACAACACATTAAAGACAGAGATCCTACATGGGGAGTAAGTGCACGTTGACTCCCATTGTGGATTTAACAATTAACACTCTTATTTATTGGCGTCAGTAATCACCTGAGGCTCTTGTCATGAATTCCCAAGGCTATGGAAGCCTTTTGAGTTCGTCAACTCCAATCTTTTTTAGACAAAGACATAGTCAACGTGGAAATTCTCTCATCCCTTCGGAGAAAGGTAGCTCCTTCTTTGATGGCCCATTCAACTGGGATCTCACACACAGAGATCTTTCATTTAGGTCATTTTATTTATTTATTTATTTATTTATTTATTTATTTTTTGCCAGAGTGTCTTGGCTTTCCATGCCTGAAATACTCTCATGAGCCAGTCCCAAAGGGCAAATATCATATGTTCTCCCTGATTGGTGACAACTAACCGAGCACCTAAAAGGAAACCTGTTGAAGTGAAATGGACACTATGAGAAACAATGACTTGATCAGCCCTTGTCCTGACTGTGGAGGAACAACTTACTACTTTATTCCTTTTAGCAGTTTTTCTTCTACTTAAAACTATTGGTTGAACTATTTAATTAACACACAATTATTCTTAGGTGTTTAAATTTAACAGAAAAGTGATCCCTGTTAAATTTAAGAGTGAGAATAAGAGAGGGAGGAGACGTACAATTTGACAAATGCTCAATCGGGCTTACCCCTAATGGTAGAGTTAGAAACGTGTCAGGGGATTCCAATTAAATCCCATCAAGGTGGCATGTACCAATGCCATCTCATTAGTCAAAGTGATCAGTTTCAGTTCATAATTGATCATAATGATAGGATTAAGTGTCAAAGGGATCACATAAAGAAGACTAGTGTCTGCTAATAGTAACTGATAGAATTAAAAAGGAGAGAATGATTCAACATGGGAAGTGGGATACATAGCAGACTCAGAATGGCAGATGTCCTAAACAGCACTCTGACCTCAGAATCAGCCATTAAGGCATTTGGATCCAGCTAAAAAGTCCATGAGATCACATTATTATTAAGGTTGAAATGGTCATTTTTACATCCAACTATTGCTTATAGCTGCTGCCCATGTTCACACTAACCTAGGGTATTTTTGCTTTTTACTTGTTAAACTTTTTTGGTGACACATTAAGCCTTTTCACTGTAACATAAATTTAAAACATGTTATCTCAAAAATTTTAAAAAATGGAGAGGGAGGGAATATAGGGGAGCAGGGAGAAAAGAAGGGAATATTATTATATTCTGAGACTCATGTCTATGAACTATACTGAAATGTCAGAAAACTAAAATTTAAAAATAAAGTAATAAAAAATAAAAGCAAACATATAGAAATGAAAAAGTAGATTAGCAGTTGATAATTTGAGAATTGAAGAATCTGGGGTGACAGTTAATGGAGGTGAGGTTTCTTTTTGGTTACTGAAAATCTTCTGAGGTTGACTGTGAAAATGTTTGCACATCACTGTGAATTTTAAAGCCACTGAATTATATATTTTAAATGAGATAATTGTATGCTGAGAGTTATCAATAAAGTTGCTATAAAATATTTTTAAAAATTCCATTTAGTTTGAAGTTTCACCAGAGAGAGCACCACAAATCCTGATCTGTAACAATCCCCAATTAATGTAGGAGCTAGTGAGCATGCTAGGTCTTCAATAAGATGTAAACAAAGCTCTGTAGGATAATTCTTATTACTGTGTTAAAACATATTACATTTTGTAATATGGAGTAATCTTTATGATTTTTCTAGTGTCTGCTTTAATAAAGATAGAATATCAAAAATTAGGACACTTTGAATTCATAATAGGATGATTGATTAAAAGAAAAATTATGTTTTACATTCATTATTTAAGAGTTATCTAATATATTTTGTAATGCAAAAAATAATTTCTAGAACTAATTACATTGATAGATTGAGGCAGGCAAACAGATTGCAGATACAAGAAAAAGATGTACTAGCAGCCACATTTTGAAATAAAATTAAGCAAATGTAGGATAGGTAAAAATATCTTGAGTAATATTACTAATATTACACTACCACAAAGCATGTTTTTCAAATGATATTTGCAGAAGATGGAATAATTCTAAATATCCTGATTTAATTTGACCCACCAATATCTGATGAGTTTGTTGCTACTATTTTAAGTAAGAATTCAGTTAAAGAAATAAACATGGTAAAACGTGAACTGCATATACCTTACAAATGGGTTTAACACAAAGCAAAAACAAAACAAAAATCCAAAAAATGTCACCAGTTTACTAAATAAAAACCATTATCATGGTTACTCTGCAGGTTCTATAAAACTACAATATTAAAACCACTACTAAAATTTGACTGTCAGTCCCCCCATACACAGGTACAAATAAAGAGATAAACATTCTTTTGTTGCTTCAATTGCTGTGAAATCATTCATGAAATGTTTTCCAATCAAAACAGTGCATACTGTTTCAAGACCCAGTTCATATCCTTCTAGTGAATGAATCTGTCTATACCAGGGCAACTTTTCTAGCTATCTTGCGATCAGGTTATTCTTTCAATTTTTCCACTAATCCCTTTTACTCATGCATAGTCTCATCATTTTCCATGTTATTCCCAAACAGATATCACATTTTGAAAGAAATAAGATATGCTTTTTATATCTTCCCACTGTGCCTCATAGAGTGATGACTGCATAAAAAATAGGAAACAAGAAAATCCTTGAACGATTTACTGATTGTCTGATAAATATGTATGTATACATATTTCAAATTTCAATCAGTTATGTGAGCAGTGTGCTCATAACTTGTATTTGACCATGAAGTCTCAAGAAATTTCACACTCAATCACAAAGTGTGGATGGGAAAACCTCTTGCAAAATTGTAGACATCTGTGCTGTTATCACATAAGAAAATAACATCCGGTGGTTAACTTCTGATAATTAAACTTAATGACAACCAGCTTTATTTCCAATTACAAAAAGAGGAAGCCTAAAGAGAAAAGGGATTTCATTATTTCCTCTCCTTTTATATATCCTCTTTTTATACTAACTGTTGTATATTTGTCCAGTAAATTAACAAATGTTTTTGAGTAGTGTTAGATTTATTTGTCTGAATGGTGCCACAGAAAACATCAATGTTCCAATTGAAGTCTTATCTCTAACTTTTTGCACACCAATCCTCATTTTTCGTTATTGCATATAGCTATAAAATAATCAACTAATTAATTTTAGAGGCAGAGAACTCTCTTCTGCTATTTCATACCTCAAATGCCCACAAGAGCTGGGCTGTGCAAGGCCGAACCCAGGAGACTAAAACTCAATTCAATTCTCCCACTTGGATGGCAGGGACCCAATCACTTAGACCATCACCAGCAGCCCCCCAGGTTGTGCATTAATGGAAGCTAGAATCAGAAGCAGAACTAGCACTTGAAACAAGGCACTGCAATATTGGATATTAGCATCCTAACCTGAATGTTAACCTCTAGGCTAATGGCCCACCTCTGTTTATAATATTAACTCATATATTTACAAGTTGCCTCCCTCAAACTGCTATACACCAGTGCTACAAAGAAAAAAATACTCTCAGTCAGCAATTCCCCTCCATATCCTTTTTTTTTTTTTTTTTTGACAGGCAGAGCGGATAGTGAGAGAGAGAGAGACAGAGAGAAAGGTCTTCCTTTTTGCCGTTGGTTCACCCTCCAGTGACTGCCGTGGCCGGCACATTGTGCTGATCCGAAGCCAGGAGCCAGGTGCTTCTCCTGGTCTCCCATGGGGTGCAGGGCCCAAGCACTTGGGCCATCCTCCACTGCCTTCCCGGGCCATAGCAGAGAGCTGGCCTGGAAGAGGGCAACCGGGATAGAATCCAGCGCCCCAACCAGGACTAGAACCCAGGGTGTCGGCGCCGCAAGGCGGAGGATTAGCCTGTTAAGCCACGGCGCCGGCCACCCCTCCATATACTTTCAAATTTTACCACTACTATTTTCTTTCTTCTCTTTTCATTTATTTCTCCTTCTGTATTTTTTGTTTTTCTGTTGTCTTTTCAGTTTGTTAACCTTCATTTCTTCTTTTTATAATTATCCATTGAAAAATGATTTCATGCAAATCCTGATGTTAACCTTTGAGATGTTCCAGTGACAGTTGATGTGAATTCTGCCCTTTTGGTGTGTACTGTCAAATGGCATACTTATAAATTAAATATAGCACACACTATAAGTGATAAATGCCATCAAGAAATTACCAATAAAGAATTTTCCACATATTAGCTACTCTTCCTCAAGTTTTAAATTGTGCTCTTAAAATCACTTATTTACTAAACTAAGGTAGAAGATGCAAAGGCAGCATTTGTGGCTTGGACAGCAGGGGTGCTTGGCCGCAATGGCAAAAGGAAAGTACATCTGTGTGTGGGTTATGTCTTCCTTCGACAAGATATATCTACATACTTATGATAAATTCTTCTTACTTTCTTAAATGAACTCAAGTTGAGTTTTTCCTGCTTGTCAACCATGAAAATAGATCTATCACAATTAGAAAAGAAAGCTGCAAATAAATATTCTCAGACAGAATAATGGATTCTTTGGATAGTTTCAATCTATCTCTTAACAAATGGCTTTTTATGTTAATTTCTGATTTAGTTACCCTTTATAGACTGTGAAATTATTTACACAAGCATTAAGACTGTATTAAAGGTCAGCGCCATGGCTCACTAGGCTAATTCTCTGCCTGTGGTGCTAGTACCCCAGGTTCTAGTCCTGGTTGGGGCGCCAGATTCTGTTCCGGTTGCTCCTCTTCCAGTCCAGCTCTCTGCTATGGCCTGGGAAGGCAGTGGAGGTTGGCCCAAGTGCGTGGGCCCTGCACCCGCATGGGAGACCAGGAGAAGCACCTGGATCCTGGCTTCAGATTGGCGCAGCGTGCCGGCTGTAGCAAACATTTGGGGGGTGAACCAACGGAAGGAAGACCTTTCTCTCTGTCTCTGTCTCTCTCTCTCACTCTCTAACTCTGCCTGTCCAAAAAAAAAAAAAAAAAAAAGACTGTATTAAAGAGATGGTTCTGTTAAATAAATTAATTTTAATTGAGTAATATATGTATGGATGACACATAGAAAAGTATAGCTTCTATATTCACATAAAATAGAATCAATTTTTAATATAAACTGAAGGGTATGGGGGAAATTAACTTATGGTGAACTTGAGAAAATTAATGCAAACCATGACATGATTTGTCTTTTTTTCCCCCTATAACCATGCCTAATAATAATCAAGTTAACTAGAGTTGTCATTAAATTTATTTGTCAGGGAGTGCTAGCATTAAGGCTCAGTGAGTTAAACTGCCACCTGTGATGCCAATATCTCATATGAGGCGTGGTTCAAGTTCAGACTGCTCCATTTCTGATTCAGCTACCTGCTAATGTGCTTGAGAAAGCAGAGGAGGATGATCCAAGTGCTGGGATCCCTGTCACCCATGAGTGAGACTCTAATGGCATTCCAGATTGCTGGCTTTGGTCAGGAATTGTGGCCATTTGGGAAGTGAACCAGTATAACTCTGTCTTTCAAATAAATAAAATTTAAAGCAAATTAATTAGGGGATTTGACTTGAATTAATACAGGTTTAGTCAGGAAAGAGAATTCCACAGATTTCCAATGTCATTACATACCACATATTTTCATTGTCATTGTTTTAACTTCTAAATAAGTCAGGAATATTGCAAAATCGCAAAGCTTACCTCAAATTGTAATTATGCTCACTGGTAACTGTTTATCAATCTATTTGGTAATGTGTAGTGTGAGAACAATTATAGTCTTCTTTGGAAGATATTTTTAGCATGAATGTAATCACCTTCATCATTACACAGAATATATACAATTATTTTTCTTTGTTAGGAATAATCATGTTATGAGTAATTTCATTTCATCTACTTGATATTCTGTGGGTTTGTGTATATGGTGAAGTTAATATATTTCATACTTTCTATGAAATACCACATATTAACCTGGGTTTTCTGGATTGTGCATCTCACTCACAGGTAGGAGCAAAAATTTACCTAATTCCTACCTCAGATCACATTAGAATTAGGCAAATGGTCAGTCTCTAAAAGTGGAGATGTTATGGAGAAAGAGGTTGATGGGAGATCATAGGAGTTTTCCTAACTGAATGGAATTCAGTCCGTAGTCATAGATTAATAAATTCTAATCTTGTGGGTTCTATCAGCATAATTTTCTACAACATTTCAATTGGAATCTAGAAGCTATTCAATCCTCACCTATTATTTTTGACATAATATGCATGTGAAAAATACACTAGTATTTTTGGGATGGGCATTGGACATGGCAGTTAAGATAGTACTTGGAATGCCTGCATCCAATATTGGAATGCTTAGTTTAAGTTGCAACTCCACTTCTGATCCAGGTTCCTGCTAATACATACCCTAGGAAGCTACAGATGGTGACTCAAGTACTTGGGTCCTTGCCACACCTTTTGAAGATCTGAATTGATGTTAAGCTTCTTTCTTTGAATTGGTCCAATCCTGGCTGTTGGGACATTTCTCTGTCCCACATAACTCTACAACCATTAGGAGTGAAATTAGGAACGTGAGCTGAAAATTTGATACATTTTTCCCTCGTTATTTCTGGATATATTTAGATAGAACAGACAAATTAGTGTAATAGAAAAAAGTAACCCATTTTTAGCACATAGGCTCTCTCAATTTAAGAGGAATTGTATAGTCAGAGGTGCTTGGAAAAAAAAAAAAATGATGCACCTGAAATGAGCATTCCTAAGAGTATTGACATAGAGTTAATTCTCCAAATAGATAATGCTGCATATTTTCACATGTGCCCTATATCTCTGATATATTACCAAAGAATACCCCAGGTCCCCTAAGTATATAGCACACTTTTCATCTTGAACACTGATCAGGTGCCTTATGCACAGTCTTTTTTCAGAGCCTCTGATTTGATATAATTAAGAGAAACAGAGTGTAGGTCTTAAAAGATAAAGCAAGGTTTGAGGGTGTACTTTTTTTTTTTTTTTCTTTATTTGACAGGTAGGATATAGATAGTGAGAGAGAGACGGAGAGAAAGGTCTTCCTTCCGTTGGTTCACGCCTCAAATGGCCACTATGACCAGTGTTGTGCCTTTCCAAAGCCAAGAGCTAGGTGTTTCCTCCTGGTTTCCCATGCAGGTGCAGGGCCCAAGCACTTGGGCCATCCTCCACTGCCTTCCTGGGCCACAGTAGAGAGCTGGACTGGAAGAGGAGCAACCGGAACTAGAACCTGGCACCCATATGGGATGCAGGCGCCGCAGGCAGAGGATTAACCAAGTGAGCCACAGCGCTGGCCCCAAGAGTCCAGTTCTAACAAATACCTACGTGTTTGTGGCTTGCATTTCTTTCAATTTATACAGAATCATAAGCATATTTTTAAGGGAAAGAGTTTATTGGAGGAAACCTGACAGACTGGAAGGAAGGGACAAAGAAGGAGAACATAAGAGAGAGAGACAGAGATGAGAGAGAGGTCAGGAGATGGACAGAGAGAGAGAGAGAGAGAGAGAGAGACACTGTTCAGGAACTTTTAAAACTTAAAACTGCTGGAGGGTGGGCAGGGAAGTAGAAACAGTGAATCCCATTAGGATGTGGGTGGAGCTTGACACTGGTTGTTGGGCCATGTGGCCACCTGGCTTCCAGTAATGGCAGCAGAAGCTAGAGCCTAGGATGGTGTAAGGGTGTAGATCACTCCATAGGTAAAACTGAGCCATTCTCCTAACATTCCCCCCCCCCTTTTGTTTTTTATAAAGTAGGAGTTGTATGGGATTACATTAGTCCCAAAAGTCCAGGAAGGGTAGAGGGATGATGGTCTGTCTTTGGAGCTACTTCCTGCTGACATGGGGCGATGAGGTACTCTTTGCTGGCATGGGGTGATGTCTCAAGCCGCAGTCTCCTGGCTGGGGAGCCAAGTTTATCCCTGTAGCAGCATTTGGTTGACTGCCTGGTTGCTGAAGGCCTTAGTTCATTTCATTATCACCTGCTATAAACACTTAAATAGACACAGTAGTAAAAATGGGTGAGAATAGCAACCAATGATCCTAAGAGTGGCATTAACCAGGTAATGAGAGGATTTCATAGAGGAAATGAGGGAGGTTTCTGGACCCTTGTGAGGACAGTTTGATGGACATGGTTTAAAGCTGATCTCAGCCAAGACTGGGAGAAAAGCCACTCTTCTTTTTCAGATAGAGGGCTTTGTCTATGGAGAAATCCTGAACAATCATACAACATTAAGTGGGGGAGAGGATCATCAATATACACAGGTCGGTCATAAGCATATAACTTGAGAATTTGAAATCTCTATTTCAATGATGTGAATACTTAAATAAAAGTGTCTGGGCATATGAATACATGACAGGGAAAAATGTAAAGTAGCAAAGTGCTTATTTTTCAATTCAGTGTTACATTGAATACCACCTGTACAGTCAGAAATGCCTACATTCTTAACAAATTGAGAACTGTGAGAAGTCAAGCAGGTGCTGAGAAGAAAATAGCAAAGGAAAAAACACCATAATTTCTTAAAATAAGCAAAACATTTATTTTCAAGTTTTTGACATCCTGTTTACTTCTCTTCGAATAAAGTTATAACAAGTATCACATATATTGTTGGGAAATATTTTTCAGAAGGCCTAAGAGAATATAGAATTGTTATCTATAGAAAATAGCAAAAAAAAACCAGTTTATAATAATGTTTTATTTAAGACAAATACAAAAAATTGGAAATTTGTTGTCAGGTGTTTATCAACTTATAGAAATTAGCCACTCGAAGGAATCACAAGTATATAATGAATATAAAATAGTTAAAGAAACCATGGGGTAACTGTCACATTGAAAGGCATGCTGCTGCTATAATCTTGATTTGCTTATTTATAAGAGACTATGAAGGAATTGTTAGCTGAAATGGGGATTGCCTTTTAGGAAGGATTACAAGTGAAGAATTGCCAGATCAAATTCAGGACAACCAGTTGCTAACAATCAGCAAATAACTTTCTAGCACAAGTAGTCATATATCCCCAAATATTGTAATATTATGCTATAGTTGTATTAAAAAGTCTGAATAATTATTTATTTGAAATACATAAGTTACTAGGTGTCCAGTACTTTTATTTTATAAAATTGTCAGCCCTACCAGGGTGTCATATTTTTTTTAAAAAAGGTATATAAGAGATATTAAAAAGCATATAAGAAATAGATATATAGATAGAATTTTTTTCATCCATTGCTTCACTCTCCAGCACCCACAACAACCTGAGTTGAGCCAGACCAAATTTAGGAGTCTGGAATTTGATCTATGTCTCCTAAGTGGGTGACAGAGAGCCAAGTATTTCAGCCATCATTTTCTGTCTCCAAGAATGTACACCCTCAACAGGAGGCTGAATTGGACACAGAGGAGGCTGAATTGGACACAGAGGAACCTGAACAACACCAGGAACCCAAAATAGGATGCAGACACCACAGGTAGTGTCTTTACTGCTGTGCCAGATGCCCACCCTGTCTTAGATATTTAAAGATTCTGTGAGAGCCTGGGAGAAAGACTTGGAAATGCACAGAAAACAATGCAATTTCCGCTGTTTCTTTCAGTGACTCTATTTTGCTCTCTGTCTCCTCTCCTCTCTATTTTATCCACAACATTATATTTTCCATTTTCTCCTCTCTATTTCATTCTTACACTTTTTTTCTCAACATTGAGCAATTTTTGTCCATTTATTTGCTTTGTCTTGTCTGCTATAATGAAACAGGTGGGCCTAGTTTTGGTTAAGATCGACCTCTGATCACTTCTCACTAGGGTTTTTAGGCCACATGGCCCATTGTATTCCCAATGATGCTGAAAGAGTAATCCGAGAGAAGATATATGCTCACGCATGTCTATTTAAAGCACAGAAAAATTATGTCCCCAAACAGCTATAAATCATAGGCTTATAATATTAATTGAAAATACAGGTATACAAAATCATCCTATCAAATTTGTCATATATACACATGTGCATATCATAAACAAAGCTATTCACAAAAATAAAAACAATTTCAAATATATTTTTGAAGATTTTGAATAAAATTAAGTTTAAATTTTGTATTTTTATATTTGACATGCTTTATGTAAATAGAGTCCTAATTATTTCTATAAAGAACTTATGATCAAAATTGATGAGGAAGGAACATAAATTTTCTAGGAATGCAAACACAAGAATGTTGTTTAGTAATCTAGCACATAAACAAACAGTTTCCTTTGTGTGAAATGGAAGCTGCTAGGGGTGCAGGGTCTAGAAAATTTACTCCAGAATATAACATTCAGAAAGGAAAGGAATTAGCAATGACAATTACTAAGATATTTTAAGGAAATATAAGGGAAATTTAGATATTCATGTTAAAACACAATCCTTTAAAGTTGTATTTAAATTCCATCTTCTATGTAAATATGAATAGGATCAAAATTGTTAAGTATATAATAAGTGTTAAACAAAAAAACCCAGAAAATATTTATTTTTATTTATTTATTTATTTTTTTGACAGGCAGAGTGGACAGTGAGAGAGAGAGATAGAGAGAAAGGTCTTCCTTTTGCCATTGGTTCACCCTCCAATGGCCGCCGCGGTAGGCGCGCTGCTGCCGGCGCATTGCGCTGATCCAATGGCAGGAGCCAGGTGCTTCTCCTGGTCTCCCATGGGGTGCAGGGCCCAAGCACTTGGGCCATCCTCCACTGCACTCCCGGGCCACAGCAGAGAGCTGGCCTGGAAGAGGGGTAACCGGGACAGGATCGGTGCCCCGACCGGGACTAGAACCCTGTGTGCCGGCGCCGCAAGGCAGAGGATTAGCCTATTGAGCCGCGGCGCCGGCCAAAAAAACACAGAAAATATTTAAGGTCATAAAGTCATGAGTCCTGCAAAATTTTCATTATCTGTAAAGAATTATGAAGTGTATTTATTATAATTTCTTGGGATATTTATAGTTCCAATATTCTTAAAACTTATTTCATCATGTGATACAATTTGTTTTTCCCATTCTTTTTGTTTTGTTTTATATTTATAAACCCTTGTGCTGAAGGCTGACTTTCCATAGATTGCAGCGAGGGAGCTGCTCTGCCAGGAACCCTGATCCAGGAGCAAATCATCTACAAGTGGTCGAGCGCCAGGTTCCCCCAACAACATGCATTGCATGATGGGCAAGAGGGTGGCCTCCTTTCTGGCAGCACCCCATTTGCTAAGTCAAAGGTCTGTCCTCCCCTCTAAGGGTTCATCTGTAGTATCTAATGATTTGCTCTGGTCTGCCTCTGCATAGCTGAAGGTCACTATGATTTGTAATTTTTATGGAATTTCACTTTATATTTGAAATTTTGTTTTCATTTTTTATTTTTCAACTTATTTCTCTGATTTCCAACTAAAACCTTCTATTCCTATTATTTACCTGTACTGGTTATGCATTTTTCACTTTGACCTCTCACTTCCTTCAAAATCATAATTTGCCTATATGTTTAGGCTAAAAATTGTACCCACCATAAATGAGTCACCCACTGCTGTCAATTTTCTGTTTAAATATGACAGGAATTGATCTCTGTTTCTGCTATTACCATTCAGATCATTATTGCTTTATGCTTAGATTATTTAATTATTTAAAAAGTTTCTCTCTGATTTTTGGCATGCTCAACATTGATAAAGTTATTTTAAAGGTTGCTACCTGATTCATTGAAAATATCCATTTGTAAGCAATTATGCCCCCAAATCATCCATATCAAATATAATAAAGGCAAAATCTGCTCTGTAGCAAGGATTTTACAATGAAAACAATGCATAGAATTGTTTTTTAAAATCTAAGATATTGTTACTATTTTCTTTGCACAAAATACTTTATTTCTTACTTCTAGAAATTATTTCTTTTTAGTCCAATTCATATTTAGTTTCTTCCATATAATTTTCTTTAAGTCTGTATCCATGATATAATTTACAAGCATATATTATGTTATATTATATATATGATATGATATGATATATAAACTTGTTACAATGAGGGTACAGGTACTTACTCAATATAAAATACAGATTGTGATCAATATTTCCAAGAAGATAACATGAGGAAGAAAACAGCTGCTTCTAACAGTTTATGAGCTGAAGCTAATGGTTATTAAAGAATGAGCTACCCAATTAACCCCTGGGGAACTAATGAAATTAACAGATTAATGTAAATAGTACTCTCACTTTTATATGAAAAACTAAGAATTTTTCTTCATATGTTGTATTTCTTTCTTTCTTTTTTAAAATTTTTATTTAATTGAGAGGTAGAGTTACAGACAGTGAGAGGGAGAGACAGAAAGAAAGGTTTTCCTTCCATTTGCTGGTTTACCTCCCAAATGGCCGTTGGGCTGGGCTGATCCAAAGCAAGGAGCCAGGAGACTCTTCCAGGTCTCCCACGTGGGTGCAGGAGCCCAAGCACCTGGGCCATCTTCTACTACTTTCCCAGGCCATAGTAGAGAGCTGGATCAGAAGAGGAGCAGCCGGGGCTAGAACCAGCGCCCATATGGGATGCGGGTGCTGCAGGCAGAGGATTAACCCACTGTGTCACAGCGCTGGCCCCCATATATTATGTCTTTAACACAGTTTCAAAACTTTTCCAATTTTGTCATGTGTATAATTGCAAAGTGTAGAAATTTTGTTCAGTTATAAAGATTCATTTGAAAATCTAAATTAATATTATCTCTAAAGAAGAAAACTAGGGATAATCCACAATTTTACGTATGTCATGATAGACTACACTATTTTCAAGCACTGCAAATACTATTCACATGGAAGATAATAATAGTATCTATTTCCTTGGAGTTACCTGTGAGTCATTAAATTGTGCAAAATACTCCTCAAATATGAGGTTGCAAAATACTCCTTCAAAACACAAAAACATATTTTTAGTATATTAGTTGTTTTCTAAGTGGAAATAAATTTTGTTCTTCAAATATTGTGCATTTAGATGGAAACAACTTATCATAACTGGAAAAGTTTTTTTCAGCTACTCAGTGTAGCTATGTCATCTTAGTAATAATAAGAAAATAAACAGATATCATAGCCAATATCAAACATCAGCAAACAATCCAGGGGGTGGGAATAATAAAAATTCTTTGAACTTAAATTGCACAGAAAAAGAATTCATGAAATTAAGAATGCATTGGATTTTTTCCTCTTTTCTTTTCTCAGAAAACTTTTATTTAATGTATACAAACTTCATGCATTTTGTAAATTCAATTTGAAGAACACAGTGGTTTTTAACATTCAAGAACACATATCTGAAAATTACATTTTTTAAAGAATAACTGCAATGTTATCAGAGAAATCTAATGGAAAATACCTTTGAAATATAAGTTTTACATATTACTTAGCCTTAATTTTATAAAAGTACAGTATTCTTCTGATGTTGGTTCCCAGACAACTCTAGATAAAACAAGAAAAAAGAAACTGTTCATAATCACTCTTTTTAGCTAACAAACTGATCTTTCCATGCTAGCTTCACTTGGTATAATCTGTATTGAATTGAGAGGAGACCAAGAGCAGGCATTTTAGATTAGCTGTTAGTACAATGTTATTTAACTGTACTTTGGGTTTATAGTTTGGCAAACATTTCCATCGCAGCTGCAGAAACAGCTGCAATAAGGGATGGAAAGAATTAAGAGCTGAGGACAGAGAAGAGGGAAGAGTCTTTATTTTGAAGGAATAACAACGACATCCTAAGATGCTAGGACTTTACTCTGGAAGTCATTGAAGGTCTCTGAACAGAATGCTGTGACTAACATTGCTGTCCTTTGACAGTGCTACTTGATGTCTTCTCTCAGAGATATTTTAAAAGTAATTCTCACACCAGCAGAGCTTTCTTTTCCTTCTTACTAGGCATCAATAGCAAGGCTTCATTCTTAGTCATTTCCATAGGAAATACTGTCAAATTTTAAAAATAAAGGGGCTGTCACATTCAGCAATGTCATCCTATAAATGCTTACTTTTGTCTAGGAGTTACTTTTGTAAAGAAGAACAGTTCTTTTGAATTGCACTGTGAAAATATGTTAAATTGTTAGAACATTTAATTGATAGCATAAAATATATTTGAAGCTTTACATTTGATATCAGCAAGAAAAAAATATTATACTAGGAAAAAGAGGAGAGTGTGGCACGGGAAAATGTGTTTCTCAGGCGTCTTCTTTGTTTGAAGGCTGTGAGGAAAGCATGATCAGCCATTAATTCTTCCGTCTCTGACTCAGCTGGCAGATACTGTTTTACTTGTATTTCTTTTCATGTTCCTACACACTTATGGACGCAATTTATTTGTTACTGGAGTGCATTTGCAAAGGAAAGAAACAACTCTCAACTAAGTTCACTTTTTCTACTTATTCCCTTAAGTATCATGGGAGAGTATTGAATCAGTTAAAAGGAAGATCTGGGGATTTTTTTTTTTTCAATCCTGTGTTTTTGCCATTTTCATTTATCATGGAGGAAAGAGCATTGGTTTCATGTACTTCCGGAAATCAAGTGTTTTCAAACAAAAGGGGACTTAGAACATATAGAAAACACTAGAAATTGTAAAAACCAGATAATATTTTATTCAAACAAAAATCAGTGTAAGATATCAGTGGAATATCTGTAGTTGAGAAATGAAATAATTCTCACTTCAACTAGCTCTACAATTATTAAATCTCTAAACATATATTTCAAACTTGAACTTATACCAATTCTCAGAATCAAATGTTAGTAGTTCATTTGATTGTCACTATTCTGACTAGTCCAATATCAAATTAAAGACAAAGATCAGTTTCAACTAATATCTTTCATGATTAGAAAAACTATTGAAAAAAATAATCTTGCTCTTAAAACCAATCTATCTAAACTGAACAAAAATTAATTGAACAAAATATGGGCAAAGGCATTAAATCCCAGATGTATAGTTAAATGTTTCAGCAAGTTAGTGAATTTCAAACATCACTAACAAGAAATATTGATAATCAGAAATTAAAAACATTGAAATTCTCATTGATTTGGTTAGAAACCTAGCTTTAAAATGACATAAACTTTAACCTCTCTGACTCTCACCATTAATAGAGATAACATACTATAAAGTTCTTATAGGCTTCACATGCCACAACATATGGAATGGCGCAATATTTTGAAAATTGGCTTTTTTCCTTCTTCTCAGAATAAAAGTTTTTTAAAGGTTTTAAAATTATTATTATTTTTTTTTAAATTTGAAAGTCAGAGTGAGAGAGAGAGAGAGAGAGAGAGAGAGAATCTCCCATCTATTGGTTCACTCCTCAGATTGTGGATTGGCCAGTCCAAAGCCAGGAGTCAAAAGCTTCATTCAAATCTCCCACATGGATGGCAGAGACCTAAATACTTGGGTCATCTTCCACTGCTTTTCCCAAGCCTTTAGAAGGGCGCTAGATTGGAACTGCAGCAGCTGGGACATGAACCAACATCCATATTGGATGCTGGTGTTGCAGGCAATGGCTTCACCTGTTACTACATGATGTCATCTCCAATACCAATTTTATGACTACATTTTGCAGAGTAAAATTCATATTATACTTGAAGGAGAGCTCTTATGAAACTTTACTCATATTTTTATATATTTTTTTTCTTCACACTTGGAACGCTGAGCTTGAACATGTAAGGAACCTGCTAGCATCCATTCACAGTCACTTTCTATTATATCTTTTTGTATCTCCAAGTGCACACCCATGGTGAAATGTACTGCCCAAGAGGCTATCCATGTATGGTCAGAGACAGCATCTTATTTCTTGATGGAATAGTAACTAAGTCAATATAAAGTTTAAACACATGTTGTTCAAGATGGTTACCTAAAAAGTTCACAGACATTCATTGTAACTCATTTTAACTTTATGTACGTATACTATTTTACTAGTGCTAGCATCAGCTTCTGAGTTTAGAATTTACTACATTTTATTTTTAAAAATAAATTTGAGGGCCGGCGCTATGGTGTAGCAGGTAAAGCTCACCTGCAGTGCCAGCATCCCACATGGGTGACGGTTTGAGTTCCGGCTGCTCTACTTCCGAGCCAGCTCTCTGCTATGAGCTAGGAAAACAGTGGAAGATGTCCCAAGTCCTTAGTCCCTGTACCTGAATGGGAGACCTGGAAGAAGCTCCTAGCTCCTGGCTTTGGATCAGTGCAGCTCCGGCCCCGGCAGCCAATTGGGGAGTGAACCTGCAGATGGAAAAACTCTCTCTCTCTCTGCCTCTCCTTCTCTCTCTCTGTAACTCTAACTTCCAAATAAATAAATAAATTTCTTTAAAAAATAAATAAATTTGGATTCTTTCGCTTGTAACTACAGCATGTTCATTTGTTGCTATTTTCTAATCTGTACCAAGCAGCTCTTAATTTCAATGGCTTAACAAAATTGTTTATTTTTAATATTTTTATTTGTTAATTTATTTGAGAGGCAGTGAGACAGACAGACAGAGAGATGTGTCATTCTCTGGTTCATTCCCCAAATTACTGCAACAACCTGGATTTAGCCAGCATAAGCCAGCACTCATGAACTCAACCCAAGTCTTCCACATGGGTATTAGAGACCAAGCTTTTGAAACATTACCTTTTGCAGACTGGGTAGCTAATTATCGGATGAGAAGCAGAGGCAGAGGTGGGGCTCAATCCCTGCCACTCTGATATAGGATGCAAGCTTCCCAAGTGGGCATAACGTGCTGGGCCATATGGCCACCTCTCTATATATACATTTTTATACATTTTTTGCACCAAAATAAATCTGTTTTACATGCCACTGTCTTTTACCTTTTCTAGTATCCTCTTAAGGACTTGGTAGAATGAAAAAAAAAAAAAGGCATTTTGGAATGGATTTTTACTGTGTCAAAAAAAAAAAAAAACCAACAAAACACTAAATTAAACAAAAAAGCATTGTGATTGCTAAGACTGTAGTGATTGTTCTTGCAATATTGTAGAAAGAATGCCCTGACCAGGTTAGAGACCCAGTCTCCCAACTACACTGTGTAATTAAGTATGAGTAGGATGTAAAATCAAATGCTGTAAATCTATTAACCAACATGTTCCAGAACGCAAACCTCAAATTAGAACTTTGCTAGACATGTATTTCTGTTCCTCTTCTAACAGCAGATGGTTTTTCTTTTTTAATATATTCTTTTAATTGGTTGTTTAAAGGTAATGAGGCCACACAGCCTGACATGCTGAGTTAGCAAGGAAACGCAGCTGGTCTTTTTCTTGCAGATAAATAGCAGTGTCTCCAATGGTGATGTGGAAAGCATTGTTCATTTCAGTGTCATGTTTTATATTGAAAATTGCACTAGCCTCACATGTAATTTTGACATTACTTAAAATCTTTAATAAAAGCATACAATTCTAAAGAAATAGTAAGAAAGATTAATTTTAATGAATAAAAATATCTTGTTTTATCGCAGTAACTTTAATTGTGTCTTTCAACGCTATCAAAACCATTTCCCCGGTATTTCCTATAAATCTTTTCCTGTTCATAAACTGACAAGCTTTCTCCAACACTATGCTGAAAGTAACTCTGTGTCTATTTTAGTACTGAGAGTAAAAAAAAAAAAAAAAAAAAAAAAGAGTTGAATTTTAAAATGTTCTTCTTGCTCACTTCAAGCTTCATTCTATTATTTCTTTTTTTCTTCCTGTCTAGAAGGAACTAAATACAGAAAATTACCTATCTGTAAAGAATAGCTATCTGTAAAGATGAACAGCTATTCCCTTTGTACCTCTTGCAATTCGACTTGTCCCTGTCTTACGGTATTGTACTTCACAAATCTTCACTTGAAATCAAGAATCCTCATCTTACCCTTGATTATCTTCTCTTTTACTTGCAGAGAAAACATAGTGCCTTGGACAAAATAAGATGCAACACCAATGTGCTGTCCTAGGATGCTGTTCTACATTTTCTATTATGCCTTAATATCATTTACTTGTTGTCAAGATCCTCTCCCATTTATACTCAAATACAAGCCTACATAGCAGTAATTCTCACAATACATCTTTAAACCAAACTTCTTTCATGTAGGCAACTCATATTTTCCACTCAACTATAAGATTTATAAACTGGATAGTTTGTACTTACAGAAGCTGAACAAGGCCAAGTAAGTCCTGATTGATATATCTGCCCAGTTCTAATTAATGTAATCAAGTCCTTCAAGGGGAGAAAAACAACAAACAATTCTGCATCAAATTATTCTTTTTCTCATTTCCCAACATAAAATTAATCATAAATATCTCACATTTGTCTCATACTGTCATCTTAATTCAAAATTTTGTTGTTTCTTACATTAGTTTTTCCAATAGCAGCCTCTCTGATTTTTGTTGTTGTTGCTATTATCCACTTTTAATCTGTCTTCTTGTGCTAAACCACATATCTTTTCAAACATATAAAACATCATATAGCCCTATAATCCTCAAATGGCTCACCATGGTCTGCAGAATAATCTCAAAATATATGACAGTCCTTGCTTAACTTACCAAATTTATCCTAACACTGGGAAACTTGGAACTTCCAAACTGATTTGCTTCATTGCGACTCTAAGCTATTGATGAAACTCCTTCCTCTACTAAGCTTACCTCTATTTTTATTTCTAACTCAGAAATATTTATTTATCCTTCAATATTTAGCTCAGTTGCAGCTTTTCTTGTTCACTCTCTCCTTCACCCCTGCTATATTCAGATGTTTTCTTTTAGAAATTCTTATCTGATGTATGTATCTTCAATAGGCTAATCCTCCGCCTTGTGGCTCTGGCACACCGGGTTCTAGTCCCAGTCAGGGCGCCGGATTCTGTCCCGGTTGCCCCTATTCCAGTCCAGCTCTCTGCTGTGGCCCGGGAGTGCAGTGGAGGATGGCCCAAGTGCTTGGGCCCCGCATCCCAGGGGAGACCAGGATAAGTACCTGGCTCCTACCTTCGGATCAGCACGGTGCACTGGCCGCAGTGCGCCGGCCGCGGCAGCCAATGGAGGGTGAACCAACGGCAAAGGAAGACCTTTCTCTCTGTCTCTCTCTCTCTCACTGTCCACTCTGCCTGTCAAAATTTTTTTTAAAAAAATATAACACATCATACTATTTTCTAATTATTTTTTGTTTCTATCTCCCCTAGTAGATTATAAACTTAGCACAGATTTGTATATTCAGCATTTATCACAGTCTATGAAGTATGATAATAATACTCATTGAACTCTTGTAAAATAATTCATGTTTGAATTTTTTCTCCCCTCATGTAAGAACAGGTTCTATCAGTTTTTTTTGCTCTCTCTTATATTAATAGAACTCATATCATTATATCATGGTAGCTTCCTCCTGGCCAGATTTTCTTCTATACTTAAAACAATGCATATTATATTATCTTGAACCACCATATTTCTGAAAATAAGAATCTCCTATTACCTGCTTCTCATTCAATCATTAATTCTTGAAAAATATTTTTTTATCACATAGCTGCCATATTTACTCTAAAAGTCACAATAATTCCTTAACTGCCAAGCATTTTTTTTTTCCCTTTGCACCTTAAATCTGTTGGTGACATTTGATATTGTAAATCATTCTCTATTCTTGGAACTGTTATTTTTTGTCCCTGATGCTTTAAATATGTGGACCTTTTGGATCTTTGTTATCTGATTCCCTTTATCCCTCTTGATCACTAATGAAATATTTCCTTCTTTCTACTTATCTCGCATTTGTTTTCTTTCTATTTATCTCAACATTTACAGTATCAGAACACACTTATTTCCTCATATAACATCAGTGTCATAGAACCCATGTCTTTATTCTATGTTTTGTTGCTAAGTCCTTTGTATATTATATTAATATCTCAGGTTCTGAAATAAAATTTTCTAAAAATAATGTTTTCACCTTCTCTTACATGACAATACCTTATTTCATCTCCATATTTCAATTAATGTAACTGCATTTTCCTCCTCACTGAGACATGAATCTGGAACACAGACATGTCTTGACATTTTCCTTTTTATGATTCCAGTACAGTCAATTTCTCACTCATATAAGGTTTTCCTCAGCATTGTACTTTTAATACTAGAAAATATAAAATGTATGTTTTCCTTTTTACCTAATTCAGAGCCCTTTTCACTTAGCTATTATCTGTGTGTAATTTATATCTCCTTATATAATTCAACATGTGTAACTTCGAACTGCTATAAATTAATGTAACACTATTCCATTAATAAACGTATAGAGTTTTGCAACTCTGTATACTTACTCATTTTTTCAATATGAAATAATCTCCAGCAATTCTTATTTTTAAGATCTGGCTCAAAGCCATCATCTGATTCCTTCAGTCAAAATTTCTTCAGTGTCTTCATCCTACCCACAGTTCCTTTCGTCCCACCCACAATTCCTTTTAAATTCTATGCAATATTATGTTGCTTGATTAATCTTACCATATATTAGCCACTCCATAATTAAAATTCATTGACAAATCTGTCATGTTCATCTTACCCTCCTCTATAACTATTGCCCTAATCACACATTCTTGCTTACTCAAGTCAGAGATTGTGTTTTGTTTTCCCATAACATTTCTGATACAAAAAAGCATTTCTATCTTGCATATTACTTGAATGAGTGAATGAATAAACGAATGAATAAACCATAATCCCATAAACTCAATCAACAGTTTGTATACAGAATCTAGGTATGTCGATTTGAAATGCAGAACATTAAACTTCATAATACCGTAGCCATAATGTTGCATATTTTTGTGTAAAAGTTAGAAAAACTGGGACTTAGTACTAACTAATGGCACCAAGAGTATAGAAATTTGGTTCAATTTTGACATTTGAGGGGTGGTCCTAGTAGGAGATCCCGAGTCACACTCAGTCATTTTTTTTGGCTTCTTGGCTTTCCATGTAATTCCTCTTCAATGGACACTCAACTTCTCTTCTCCATTCTCGTAAATAGGGGGCAAATCAATATGGCATTCTGTCTAGTACTGCAAGCCTCTGGAAGCACGAGACAATTGAAAATTCTTTCTTTCATTAGTAGGTTGTGTTGGGTATTTTACTGTAGTAACAAAAAGTTGATTAATATAAATGGACTTAACGCTATTTTGAAATTGCTAGAATCAACATCATCATTATTGTGAATATTATTTTTAAATCATCTCCATTTACTCAGTTCTTACTAAATGTTAAGCACTATGTTAATATGGAGCTCATGTGATTTCCTTTCACACACAGTCAATTTATAACACCATCAATAAAAAGTACTAGTAGATGGGATGTTTGGTTCATATTTTACAGACGAGTAATCTAAGGTCATATAATGAGTAAATAGGGAACTCAAACAGTTCTATTGGCTTCAAAACTCTGAGCCCTTAACCAGAGCATCTTACTGTCTCCAACTTTGCATATTATACTCCAAAGGGGTTCTTATTTTTCTTGACACAGAATAAATTGAAATGTTCTTTGTGAGTCATTCATTCAAGTACCATCAGTTGCCCTTTCCTGATAATGGCATGATTCAGAACTTTTAATAATGATAATAATTAAACAGTGATATCATTGTGCCTCTGTTTTATGAGACAATAATCCAATTTCTAAATGGCTAAACTAGAAGGCCAAAGGCAGAGCAGTTTATCACAGATAGAGAATCAGATTACTGCTGAGCAAAACTGAGAACCTTGGTATTATTACTATATAATGCATGTTTGAGCATTAATAGCCCTCTGTCCAATATTTTAAAATGTTATATTGGCAACCATAAAACAGAAAGGGCGGATGCTGTTTGTATTGAATATATCTGCTAATAGCTTTCTCAATGATGAACAAAGAATAACTTCCTTCAAATAGAGTACTGAATTTAGAGTCAAGATAACCTTACTGTTTCTTATCTGCTATAATCCTTAAGATATTTCAATTCTCTAAAATTAAGTTTCCAAAATTAAAAGGACAGACTTCCTGTCCTTTTATCCAGTAATTGGCAAAGTAAACAAGAAATAATTTGTATTTACTGATGGAAATAATATGTATGGACTTTTGGGTCATCCTGAATTTTCCTGTACATACGAACAAGAAACACTGTACTATATTTGTACCTAGTACATGTTAGGAATGAGCAATTCATATATTCTAATCAAAGAGACACTTCCTAATGCTACTCTTTTTCTCCCCTACTACAGAATTAATCTACTAAGGGTATATAGGTTTCTTTCCGAGGATCTGCAACATTAAAGCTGACTGGCCTGTTGTACCTTCAGAATCATTAGAAGCATTTGCTCACAGTTTAAACACATATGCTGTATGTATTAATGTATTTATTTAATAGGCAGAGACATAGAGGCAATATAAAAGGGGAGAGAGTGAGAGAGAGAATTAATATCCCTTGAACACTCTTCAAATACCTGCAAAGGTCAGGGCTGGGCCAGGCTGAAAATGGGATCCAGAAATTTAATCTGATTCTCTCACTTGGATGGGAGAAACATAATTACTTGAGCCATCACTTGCACCTCTCAGCATCTACCCTGGCAGGAAGCTGGAATTGAGAAACAAACCCAGGTTCTCTGATGTGGGATATCTGTGCATTCACTAGGCTATATGCCCACTCCATTGATCTATATTAAAACTATCCACACTCTGGAAACCATCGTACAGCCTACAAGAAATGTTTGAAACATGCTGTTTTCAAGATGTGTATATTGGGGTCAGTGTTGTAGTATACTGTCACCTGTGCTGGCATGCCATATGGGTACCTGTTTGAGTCCCGGCTGTTCCTCTTCCTATCTAAACCCCTGCTAATGGCCTGGGAAAAGCAGTGGAATATGGCCCAAGTGACGGGGTCCTTGCCACCCACATGGGAGACCCAGATGAAGCTCCTGGTTCCTGGCTTCGGCTTGGCTCAGCCCTTGCTGCTGCAGCTACCTGTGGAGTGAATCAACAGTTAGAAGATATCTCTCATCTTTGTCGTGCCCTCTCTTTTGGAAATTCTTTCAAATAAATAAATATTTTTAAAAATAATGTGCATATTCAAATGTACATATAAGCACTTGCTTTTGAAACTGGAGTCAAAGAAATATAAACATCAAAAACAAAAATTTAAAAATTTAATTTAAAAAAAATTGTTTTGGAGGATTATTTGCATGACTGTACAACTAATGCATAGTTTTATGGGTAGAACAAAAATTATACTTAGTAAATGAATTGGCTTTTTGAGTAACAAGGGCATAAAACACATGGAGAAAATATGATCACTGAAATAAATTTTAAAAAATCCCTTAATTTTATCATTTACCTCAAAATATGTAATTTGTTATTATGATAAAAATAGTTATTTTGATATAATTTCAGCTTAAAAATTCAATTAAATGATTTTAGATGGCATGCCTAGAAATGATAATCAATTAGATTTGGACATACTATTAAAAGTGAAACATGATTTTGATTTATTTCTATCAGTTAACTGGTTTGCAACTAAATATGCAGCCTTAAACAAATTTTTATCCCTTAATGTGATTTCATGAAAAAAATTCTTATATTTTTTCTTCTCAGCCATATCCAATATAAAACTACCATTCACTTCCTCCTTTTAAATTTTTGTATATCTTCTTGGATATACATCCAAAAACAGCAAAAGCAAGGTGTCTCTGTCCTTCATCCATATATCTCCAAGAAGCACTGCAAAATAATTCTGTTATGTCTCCACAGTAAGTAATAAGACTTTCATTTAAGCTGTGCCCTTGCTATACTTGGAGGAAGAAATTTTCTTATCTCTGAAGATGGAAGATTCTGAACCAATTGGCCTTGATAAATTGCCGGTTTATTGCCATCAGATATTACCCACTTTATTCAGCCACACTCTTCACAACTGCCACTCTTCATCAAACCTAAGAGTATTGCATTTTTTGGTCTGAATTTCCTTTCTTTAAAAAAAGAAAAAACAAAACAAAACAAAAAAACTTTTATTTTATTTGGAAGGGAGAAAGGAAAGGATCTTCTATCTGCTGGTTTACTCCCCAAAATGCTTGCACAGTCAGCGCTGGGCCAGGCCTCAGCCAGGAGACCAGGACTCAGCCAATCACTCAGGTAGGTGGTAGGGACCCACGTACTTGAGCTATGTTCTGCTACCTCCTAGAATGTGCATTCTAGGATTTTAGATTAGAAGCAGAGGAGCTAGTACTTGAACCACTCTGAATGGGATACGGGCATCCAAATCAGTGACTTGATCACTGTATCACATTCCCAACCCTGTTCATTTCCTTTTGAAGGTTCTTACATCAATTAAAATAAAATATATACTTTTCTGTTGTTAATGTTTTCCTATTATGAGGGCCTTTATGATAAAACTTGTGATGGATAAAGACTTGTTTTTCTGTACTGCAAAGTAAGACCTAGACCAGGAGACAAATTCCATCATTTATTCTTTTCTAAATGTTTTTGTTGGAATAAATTCATACCTACTTGATTATGTTTGTCTAGGGATGGCTGCTTTAGTGCTGTGATAGCAAAGTGAAGTAATTTTGATAGAGAATATACAAATATCCTGCTCTTTAGAAAAAGTTTGCTAACCCCTCTTCTTGGTTAAAACTTCAATTTAATTTTTAAAATTTTCTCCCCTCATATGTCTTAAAATCCTATCAAAATAACTCTTCAGGGATTAAATTTATGTGATTTTGTTCTACTTTCTGGTATTTTAGCATATGCAGAAAGTCTTTACTTAACTAGAACTCTTCCTTCATTCCTGAAACCATACCTATTTTCAAGGATTACATTCAATTTCACCCATATATTCCTCTATGAATTTGATCTTTCTTACTGAATGCCTATAACATGTACTTTTGCAAATTATGATATTTATTTCATTCTGCTTTGTGTTAAAATTATGTTTCACATGTTTCTCATTTCTTACAACTTTATTACCTGTCGACATTCATTGCTAAGAATTACTTATCTTGATATCCTTATCAAAATTTAGAACATAAGAATTTTTCTTTTAGAGCCTATGGAGGTTTTAGAGTTTAAAGTATTTCACACTAAAAGGAACCGAAGAAAAGCAAGTGGATTGAATAATCCATTGAACAATGGAAGGAAGAGAGGGAAGAATGGGGAGTGGAAGAGGCCACAGGTGCTGTGGAAAGCATTTGACTATTTACAATTCGATTTGACAAGAATCAAAAGATTTTGCCTAATTAATACTTGGCAGCACTATAACCATTTCATGAACAGCTCCATGAGAAATATTGCTTTTATATGTATCATTATTTCCTTGATTATTAATCTTTATATTTCCCAAAAGAATAGCAAATGTTTACTAGAAGTATGGCAATAAAAATGCAAGAATAAAATTACACAAAAAGGCATTTGCCCTAGTGTTTAAGATACTCGTTAAGATGCCCATGTCTGTGTCTGACACCAGCATCCTATGTTGGAGGACTGGTTTGCTTCTGACCCTGCTCCCTTGCAATACACCTGGGAAAGCAGCAGAAATTAGCTCAAGTTCTCAGGCCCCTGACTCCTACATAGGAGACCTGGATGAAGTTACTGGATGCTGACTTTGACTTGAAACAGTCCTGGCCATTGCAGGCATTTGAGGAGTGAATTAGCAGATAGAAAAACTCTCTCTCTGTTCAATCCCTCCCCACTGTCATGCTTCCTTTCAAATATACATATAAATATTTTCCAAATCAGAGAACCTGAGTTCAATTCTTCATTCTGGCAACAAATTCTAATTGAATGCCATTGCAGATGCTGAAGGCAAATAGTTGTATCTCTGCTTCCCATATATGAGACCCAGATTGAGTTTTTGGCTCCTGATTCCAGATCCAGCTCAGCCCCATCCAATTCAATGAAGGCAAGTGGAGAATGAATCAGCAAATGGGAGCTACCGCTTTTTCTCTCGAATTATTTTTAACGAATTACAAATAGAGTTATAGTAACAAGGTTATGAAAATTTTGCAAAAGATTCTACCATAAAATTTGGTCCGATAAAAGATATAAAAACAGGACAGAAATTATATTCTTTTACTGGTTGTTTCCAAACAGAAAGCCTGACTATGAGGAAATGGATGAATCTAACACTTTCATTTGATTTCATTTCTAAGAGAAACCTTAGTTTTGCATGGAAACTGAGCAGAAAAACCAAAAAGTTCCCATACACACCAATACCACCTGCATTCACAGTTTCCCAAGTTAACTTTCTGCATTGGTGTGGTGTATTTGTTACAACATATGGAACAATATTAAAGCTATTATTACATAAATCCTATGGTTTGCATTGTGATTGACTCTGTATTGTACAGTCCTAATTTTAAAAGAAATGCATAATGCCATACATCCATCATTGCAGTAAAATAAAGAATAGTAAAAGTACCCTAAATTTGCCCTGTGTTCCACCTACTAATTTCTCCCCTCCTATTACTAAACATCAGGAAACAACATAGCTTTTTAATTGTCCCTGAAACTTTACCTTTACCAGAATGTCATATAGTTGGAATCATGTAGTATGTAGCTATAGGGGAAAAAACATAATATCTCTTCCTCATTCATTGCAATGGTCATGACTGAAAAACCCTTATAACAAAAGACAGATTGACAAGAGACAGATTTATTTAATGCACATTTTACATGATACAAAAACCTGCAGGAACAAAGTCCTTAAAACCCAAAGAAAATGTCTCATTTTTATTATTAGCTGATGAAATAAGTACATAGTTTTGGAGAAACATGAATGGGAAAAAAGGATGGAACATAATGGAAACAAAGTAGAGGAGCTCAGTAAGATCTGTTTTTTCAGTTTCCTTTTTGTGTCTTCTTTCAAAAGTCCTACTACTTAAGTATGAGGCTGGACAGATTCATATGAGGAACTTCAAGGGGAATGAGAAGCGATTAGACAATGACTTTCCTAGGTTTTCTAATTTCCTGTGAGGTAAAGGAGTACTACCTTCAGTAATCTGCCTTCAGGAAGAGATATGAGAGAGAGAAAGGAAGGTAGAAGATGACCAGAGATAACTTGTTTAAAAAATATTAATTTTTTCTTTAAATTTTTAAAGGTGAACAAATTTCATGTATTTAATATATGTAGATGTAGGAGCATAGTAATACTTCCCACCCTAGCTTCTCTGGACATTTTTAGAACGCACGATGCACTGTTTCAACGCATGTATATAGCACCAATGCTTTTGAGATCTTTCAAATCTCCTTCATTTTCAAGGATGCAGCCTGTTAGTGCACCAAACTTGTGGTCTCACATTCTGGGCTCCAACCAACTTTTTTAGGCTGCCCTCTGTTAAACAAGAATATTATGACAAATTGAGTTTTGTATATTTTAATCAACTTTATTTTCAATGTAAAACTTGAACCTAAAACGGTTCACCGTCTTGGGAGGTGATGTTCATAGCTTACAGAAAATTGAAGCAAGGTACAAAGAACACTCAGTTAGCTACAGTTCTCATCTGTCCCTGTTGAACCGGGTTTGAACTGATGGCCACTTGAGCATGACTGAGACTGAGTTCCTTCTGAAAGAGTAGGTTACAACCTATTTACATATCAAAGAGGTTCATTAAGTATGAAGAAATCTTAAGACCAAATATAAAATATGTGATCACTGCTTATTTTCATTCATCATTTAGTTATTATGTAAGTAGTCATGAATTTTTATTTACCACCTCATATATGACTACCCATACAGCTCAGACTAAAGAATGAGGAAATTATATGAAACAGTTTCACATTTGATCTTGGCCAAATGGTGGAGTAGCGATTGTAATTGGAAGTATTAAAATTTCTTTTCAATGTACTTCAATGTTAGCAGAACTATTTTTAGATGTCTGAATTTAATTTTTTGATCAGAATTTGATGGAAACATGATTTTAGATCATAGCTTGAGAAGGGAAGAGAATCACGAATAATTGACTAGGTGTATTAGTCTTCTATTAATGCTGTAACAAATTATTATGCTAGTGGCTACAACAAACATAAATTTGCTATTTTCCAGTTTTCTATAGCAGAATCCTGGCACAGGTCTAAAATAGATAAAACAGAGGAGTCATTAAGGTAGTATTCTTTATTATGGGATCTACAGGAGAATTCCTATTTTGTGGTTATAGGACTGAGGTACCAGTTTTCTTAAATGATGTTAGCTGATAACCATTCCCATTCCTTTGAAGCTATCTGGACTTACCCATTTTCAAGGGTAGCAATTGTGGGTTGAATCCTTCTCATGGCTGATGTCTCTGACGCACTCTTTTTTCCCTCTTCCACTTTTAAGGATTCATTTAATTATTCTGGTCAACCTGGATAAATTAGGATAATTTCTGCACTACAAATCTCTTCATCATAAAATTCCTTTTTCTGTTAAAGGTAATGGAATTAATAGAATCCAGCGATCAGAGCACAGATGATTGCTGTTTGTTTGAATTTTTGTGTTTGGAAAGGGTGGAGAGATCCTTCTACCTTCCTTATGAGGTACTGAGGTCAGAAGAATTAAAGTCAAGTATGAAAATATTTAACTCAAGGTGAAGAAAAACATCTATGTTTTGAATATCAAACATTATTGTGGCTCAGATAAGTAAAGAATTTAGGTTATATATGGGCATTCAAAATCTTTTCAATGTAAAAGAAAACGCTTTTCTCCATATTAATTGTTCCCCAGGTACTTAAAAAGCTGTTTATATATGACATATCTATTCTTTTAAATATTCTTGAGATTAAAAAAATGCTATGTAGAATTTTTAGCATTTAAAAATTCCCTTTTTCTAAAACATGTAAAAATAATAGTTTCGTTGAAGAGTCTGCAGTGCCTGTATCATGTGAAATTTTTTGTAGGAACACCTAGCACTATGTTGAATATTATTTGAAAAACAGCATGACATAGGGATAGGCAGGGTTTCTGGTTTCAGGTGAATAAAGGTGTCATAATTTTATTGTAATTCCTAGAATACTTTGTTATCATCATTTGTTTATTTGACAGTGTATATGGTTATAATTTAGACTCGAAATTATTGTTAATATGTTTCCTGTCAACAATAAGTATATTTCTTATTCTTTCTTTAATGTTTCCAGTAAAGTTGCACATTTCTTGAAGTGTGCTAAGCACCCTGATTTTGCTTAAATTGAATTTAAAGGCACAAAAAGGTCACTATTTTTCTTTTGTTAGGTTTTATTAGTTCCCAAAAAACTCTTATATTAGCCTGGCTAAATACCTATTAGTGTGTTCTTTATTTTATAAAAAGAAATAACCTCAAGGATCCAGTTTCATTTTCATTTAACCTGTTTTATTACTTTTTTGTATGTAGTGGTATTTTTTAGGATAAAAAAGAACCCTTTTGATAGCAGAATTTGGATGCTAAATATTTTAACAAACCAAAGAATGTCACAAGAGCGTAAAAAATGTGAGTGTAATAAAATATTCCTACACATTTACAGTGGTGTTAAGTAAACTTTTATTTATCTATTAAGTTCAGACATGGTAATTTCAGAAATTTTATAGCAAGCCCTAGAGTGTATATTGTTGAAGCTGTAACTCCAATCAGCTTCAGTACAAATTCTATTACTGAAAAATAGCATACAATTGTTAGTGGATTACATGTCCAACAATCCACTCATATATATTTTTTTCAATAAAAATCAAAGATAGTCTAAAGAGTTCCTATCAATAGTAATACTGAGGGTTCATTTTGTCCATCTTGGGAATTATGCTGCTCTGTTTGGTGATCAGAATCTAGAAAATGCATTCATACTGTTGTATGGTGATCTCCATCTACTTTGAAACATCAGGTACACAGTTCTCTCTGCGTTGGGGATTCTCCTATTGTACATAGGCAAAATCTGATTACAAATCTATTTGAAAGGGACAGTAACTAAAGAGGTTACCCTCAATATAAATGTGATTACCCCTGTATTATAGATTCAAAAGATAAAACCAAAGCTGACCATCAGGAGCAAATTGAATGAAGGACTTTAAAATTCCAGAGTCATTTTGTCTCCTAAGTATTCCCAGTTCCCTTCTTCTCCATTCTTCCCCCCATGTCCTTCCTGACACCTCTTGAGTTCTCCTGATTCCTCCTCATTTTCTCCTGGGATTATTTTTTTTCTCTTTTATTACAAGCATAGTACTCTACTGAAGATTAGTAATATCAAATAACATCACAAACTAGAGCACTGAGCTCCATGTTTCCAAGTATAGGAAATAAGTTTGTACTTAAAAACATTCTACTGGTTGATTTGCTAGGCCTGTATTACCAAGCTTTTTCTGTAAAAGTCCAGATAGTAGACGTTTTTAGCTTTGCATGTCACATTGACATTGCAGTGGATACTCAATTCTACTGTGATTGGGAGAGAGTAGTTGTAGATAATATATAAATGAATGATAGGTCTATATTCCAATAAACTTTCTTTACAGAAACAAGGAAGGCCAGGGCAAATCCAAAAGCCGTAGTTTGAGAGTATGAGGTAGGGTTAAACATCCATTATCTTCCCTAGTGGTTTCTTTTTATTATTATTATTATGAAATCAGATATCTGAAAGGCTTTTCAAGGTTACGTGTTGATGTTTCAGGTTAATAATTGGTTTGAATTGCTTAGATAACTCTAACTCTTCTGATGTGATGTGTCATATATCACCACAACAGATCACTTCTTATATCAATCTATTCTCAATCAATAGATAGACAGTAAATAGAAGTCTTATTTGAAATATTATGGATTCCTTCTTAATTTTATTTATGCATTGCTATATTTTAATGCCAAAAACAGTGCTAGTTTATTTCCTGTTGTGGCTGTCTTACACTTCTCAGTGCTTTTAGATTTTTGTATGAAAAAAATTACATTTGAATTTAAAGCTTGAACTAGTATCAAAACTCGTTTTCATCTGCTTCTGTTTTCATCACACCGCGCTGATCCGATGGCAGGAGCCAGGTGCTTCTCCTGGTCTCCCATGGGGTGCAGAGCCCAAGGACTTGGGCCATCCTCCACTGCACTCCCAGGCCACAGCAGAGAGCTGGACTGGAAGAGGGGCAACCGGGATAGAATCTGGCACCCCGACCGGGACTAGAACCCGGTGTGCCGGCACCACTAGGCGGAGGATTAGCCTGTTAAGCCACGGTGCCGGCAAGATTGAATTTTAATGAATATGGGAGGAATGGCTAATTTTGTAGAAAGCTGGTACAATCATTTTAATATATTCTGGCATTGTACATATAAAGTTCATAAAGCTACACAGATGCTTCTAATTAACTTGATTACAATTACCAGTTTTATATGTTTAAAAGGTAGCTTCTTTGTTGTGTTAAAGGGAAAGCAAAATTTCTTACCGAAACACCAAAATAAAGTTTTTATATTCATTTCAATCTATTATATGTAAGAAATGAGGTCCTTATCTAGAAATATTTCTTAATTTTCAATTTTTCGGAGTATCCTGGATTTGTATAGTGAGGCATCATCTGCAGGGAAAGCATCATCTCCAATTACCTTGATATGAAACTGTATCACTGGGAAAACAAATGATCAATGTTTATTTTCTATGTGTTAAGAGTCATTAACATTTTATTGGTGTTTTTTAAGAGGTTCTAAATTATAAACAATTTTCACATGAGCAAAGATGTGATTTTTTTCTAATTATGAGAGATTTGACTTCAGCAGTTCTATTTATAAAACTCATATTCAAATAGATTTGCAACAGCATCAATAACATTTATCAATGCCATTACAACAACCAGTGAATATGGGGCAATGGAAACTGAGTTATTATTTGTCAGAAATTCACACTTGTACAGACACTGTATACTGTATTATTTTCTGTTAAAAAGGAAGCGAGCACACATCACCAAATTTAGATGTGTCACTTGCTGACATCATTGTTACATAATTAACTGCTAACATTCCTCTCTTCTAAGCCAGTTGAAGGCAAAAAGTATTCCATTAGTACTGGCATATGGAGTGCTTGTTAAGTTAACATTTTCCCATGTATTCATCAAAAATGAAAGATACAGCTCTTTTTTTTTTTCTTACCTAAGTATATGCCTTTATATTTTGCAGCAGATAGTCATTTAATTTAAGTTTTGATTGGAAATTGAGTTGCAATGGAAAGGTTTTCTGATTATAAGTTAGGTTGTGCACCTCAGGATTCAGATAACAAAACATTTTTAAAACTAGCTGTGTATCAGGGCGGCGCCATGGCTCAATAGGCTAATCCTCCGCCTGTGGCACCGGCACACCGGGTTCTAGTCCCGGTTGGGGCGCCGGATTCTGTCCCAGTTGCTCCTCTTCCAGTCCAGCTCTCTGCTGTGGCCTGGGAGTGCAGTGGAGGATGGCCCAAGTGCTTGGGCCCTGTACCCCATGGGAGACCAGGAGAAGCACCTGGCTCCTGGCTTCGGATTGGCTCAGCATGCCTGCAGTAGCGGCCACTTGGGGGGGTGAACCAACGGAAAAAGGAAGACCTTTCTGTCTCTCTCTCTCACTGTCCACTCTGCCTGTCAGAAAAAAACAAACAAACAAACAAACAAACAAAAAACAACTAGCTGTGTATCATGGAGTTCTTAGTTTAACATAACACGTCTTGATTTATTAACTAGCGTCTTGATTTATTAACTAGATATTTAGTCATCCAATGACAGCACTAATTGAGGAAACATTATTTCATAACTGTCACTGGATAAAGATATTCTTTTGATCTAATTTTTAGTTTTGTTTCTCCTGTCTCAGAGGAAAAAAAAATATCCAGTAGAAGAAAGCATGTGTTGAGCATTTCAGAAGGATAAATCAGAAGCCAATCAGTAAGAACAATAAAAATAAAAAAGGTTTAAGGAAGGATAACAGAAATAACTGAAAAAAATCTCTATAAAGTCCTTTCAAACTGTTAAATTCCTGCATTGTGGTATTTCCAAAATTCTATAGCCATATATTTACTCTTATGATAGTAAAATAAGATTTATTTACCTACTTTTTATTACATATGATTAAGATGATGAACTGGAGAGAAAACTTTTCCTAAATCACACAAAAGAGACTAATCTCATCAAACTGCCATAATTTGTATTACACAAGTTACTGTACTTTACATCCTTAAAAT
Source organism: Lepus europaeus (assembly GCF_033115175.1). Taxonomy (NCBI): domain Eukaryota; kingdom Metazoa; phylum Chordata; class Mammalia; order Lagomorpha; family Leporidae; genus Lepus; species Lepus europaeus. The sequence continues at coordinate 63,983,685 of NC_084838.1, read as the reverse complement.
TGGTGGTCCAATTATGAAGCATCTAGCATATGATTTCTTTAGATTTACATTTTAGGTTCAACTTCTATAGCTTAGTATTTTTTGGACATTTTCTAGCAAAGGCCAAGGCATGTCAGTTTCCTGAATTGTCATTTGCTTTTTGGTTGCTTCATCTTCTCAGCCCAGTTTTCTGCATTTATTGATTTCTAGATTTAGCTTGAATCACTATTATATATTAAATATACATCTCAGATTCCATGTGTTAATATGTTCTCATAGATTTACAATATATTTGTTAATTTACTATTTTTGCATGCTGAAGTGGAAGGGAAGAATCTCTAAAAATGTGAAATGGCAATATATGGTAGTAATATGTGATACTAATAACTTATATTTCAGTAAATGATCTTCATCTTTGTAATATTTTAATACTTTGTCTATAGTCACAAGTAGGTGTTTTTTGCTTAAATTTTATGTGATAACTGGACTGTATTAGTGGTATTGAGAAAGAATAGGTACTTGAAAACAATTGTGAATATCTTTTTAAGTGTAATCTCTTGAAAGGTTACATTTAAAAAAAAAAAAAAATGACCCTTGCCCAGAGTCTTTGGCCAGATTAGAGCTGTGAGCTATAGTAACAGCATTTGCCATGTGCTATATACACACACAATTTAGTAATTTTTGCAATATAGCTTTCAAAGTGTAGATTTATTCTTCGGTGTAGTGTTCTCTTTTGACAATTATAAAGTATGCTGCCAAAGTGAGAGGCTGGAGAGACTGCTGTTTTTGTACAGATGAAAGTGTCTTACCTCTTGGCAACCTCAAGTGTTGAAACCAGTTGTTTATTTTCCAAAGGGTATTAGCTGTCTAGATCAGATAACATCTGGGCTCTGACATTTGCTCAGGTTAAAAATTGGCTCTAAGTGTAAATTTAAGTATTTACTTTGATCTTTGAGTATCAGTATACTTTCATTTTTGGCTACATCAAATCACATTTCTACTTGAAGACACCTACTCCATCTTGGAAGCTTCAATGGAAAGAGAAAGCAGAGTGAGGACAGAAAAACGAATAAGAATAAAATACCTATAGGCTAATCCTAGTAGTGGATTTATGATTTCACTAGTGTTCCCAGAGCAGTAATTCTCAAGCTTTTTTGTAGATATAATTCCTTTGCGAATACAAAAGCTACAGAACCAAGCTGTAGAAATACAAAGGTAGCTACACAGACATATTATTATTAAATGTTCTAGGATACATATTAAAATAATACAAAAAACATGAAGTTAAATTTAATAATGCATTTGATGTACAAAATTTAAATAACTCAAAGTGTAACCAATCTAAAAATAACTTCAAGTATGTTGGTATGATCTTTTTCTTAATTCTTTACAATCTGATTGATAATGACTATGTGATTACCTTGCATCTCAATTCAGACACTAAATTTTGGAGGGCATTCTTGAAAGGATTCTACACTTCATAAAATCTACAATTCAGGGGTGAGTGTTTGGCCTGGCAGTCAAAATTCTGGGGATACCTGCTCCCATTCAGAATTTTGGGGTTTGGGTTCGATCTTTGCTCCTGATTCGAGCTTCCTAGGAGACAGCATACCCTGGGAGGCAGTTGGTGATGTCTCAAGTAGCTGCATCTCTGCCACCCACATTAGAGATCTGGATTGAATTCCCACTTACCTGCTTCAGCCATGGCCCAGCCTCAGCTGTATCAGGCATTTGGGGAGCAAATTGATGAACAGGAGCTTTCTATCCCTGTATCTCTGTAGCTTAGCCTACTGGTGTGGGGTACAGTGCCCTCTAGAGGTCAAGTTCTCTAGTGGTAGTGCAGCCAAGCTCACTTAGGACACTGGGAAATGCCCCAATTATATATGTATTTGCCTCCTTGTGGGCTAGCACCTTCACAACAACAGCACTACTCTCAGGGCCCCTTTACCCTACATGTGCATGCACACAGAACAATTTAGAGAGAAAGAGACCTACTGAATGTGAAGAACTCTCCCGTTCAATGGAAAAGAAATATTAACAATCCTTAAGGCAGTAGAGGAAACTTTAAAAGTGGTTGTCATTCACTGCAGGGGACACCAGAAGAAAGATAGCCATGTTTGCAAAGGAAATGCACTAACAAGGCAGCAAAAGGAGCTTCTGCCCAGGAGGTTTTCTAAATGGCTTTAGTACCTCTGCCCATGGGATAGGTAAAAATCCTTACTATACTGAGTTTAAAATAGACTGGGCTCAACAAGAAGATTATACTAAAGATGCCAATGGATGGTGGACTTTAGATCAAAGAGTTCTGCTCCCAATGGTCTCTAAATGGAAGCTTAGTAGGGTAATACATAACTATAATGCAAATACTTTCTCAGGTATTTTCAGGGAAAGGACTGCACACTGTCCTAAAGGAAGTAACTCATTCCTGTCCTGTCTGGGAAATAATCCTGATGGTCACATCAAGCTACCTCCTTCACTGTCTCCTGTGCAAAGGAGAGAGACATATCCAGGTGAAGACTGGCAAACACACTTCACTAACATGCCTTCAGCAAATAATTTCAAATATCCTCTGGCCATTATTGATTCTTTCTCAGGACAGATAGAAGCTTTTTCAAATCAAACAGAAAAGGCACAAGAGGTATGTAAAGCCTTGTTATTAGACATAATTCCTCACTTTGGCCTTCTAAGGTCACCCTGGCTTGAGAATGGACCTTAATGTATGTCTAACATAAATCAAAAAATAGCTACTCCTCTAGGAATGCCTTATAATCTCCATGTCTCTTTGAGACCTCAGTCATCAGATAAAGTCGAAAAAGTTAATCATAGTCTTAAGAAAATTCTGGCTAGGCTTTGCCAAGGATCCTTATAGACATAGCTTAATCTATTGTATTTTGCTTTCTGTAGGTTGAGAATGGTAGGCTTCAATAAAACTTAGTCCTTTTGAAGTGTTCTATGGAGGGCCCATCTTCACCTGTGACATCCTCTATGATTCAGAGACTCAAGACCAGATAAATTATATTATTAATGTAGGTCAAGTATTAAAAGCTCTGATGGAATATGATAATACAATTCTCTCTGTGCTAGATCCTGAAAGTCATGAACAGCCTATCCCCCCAGAAGACCTAGTTTTATCACAGACTTAGAAGACAGGATCCCTGTCAGATCAATTTCAGCCTAAATGGGAGCGACTATACCAGGTGCTATTGAGAACTCCTACTGTAGTCGAATTACAAGCCATTCCAAGCTTGGTTCACTTGTCAAGAATTCAGACTTCTACAACTTGAGTCTTCTCAGGTTCACACAGAGGACAAGTCTTCCTACTGTTGTGGGTCAATTGAATACCTCAAATAGCTCTTCAAAAGGCAAAAATAAAAGTAAAGTCTGGGTTTTGTTACAGTGAGGTTATTGCACTTTATGACAGGCAAGTTTTACTTCTTGTCTATTGTCAGGAAAACTCCTTAATGAGTTGTTATAATAGTAATCTTATGATACATCATGATGCCATTTAAAAATAGGTTTATTTCCCAGGGCAACCTAGCCTACACTTCAGTCCAGCTTTTACTGCAAGTACTGAAGTCTGTGGGTGTTCTGTCTAATGTAGTCATGTACAACTGATTAGACTTGGAATATATGTTGGGAGAACAAGGAGGAGCATGTGCAGTGATTAATGTAATCTGTCATATCTACTCTAATAGCAGTATGTTCACTGAAAAAGACATCATGATTCTTTATGCCCAAGCTAAATGATTTTATTCTGTGCAGAGACAATGTATCAGTACACACTATTTGGGAGTCAACAGTATATATTCTTCCTTTCATAAAGGGGATTCCACATGCGATTTATTATTTTCTGAATACACTCATCTTGATTGATTAAACTTGTGCTTCAGAATTTGACAGCTTCTCAGAATAATAATGCCTATACAGGGGACACAACCTTTGGCAATGACAGATGAAGATTCTCCAACTCACAATACAGATTGATTAAATAGGAAGAAGTTTCTAAGTCTGAGATAGGCAGTGATCATGACCCTGATCAGCAGGAAGTAGATAGAGAAGATGGGTTATCATCCCTCAGCATACCCTTAAGATTAAGGATCAGAAATCTCTGAGAGTGGATGTTGCAGGATAGTTAGGTAGCTAGCTAGGTCTGCTGAGCTGGAATGTAGCACCCCATGTCTCCTACATCTCCTACTTGTCAATTACCTGCCCCCTTCATGAGATTTATCTCCTTCACCTGAGACTTGAGAGGATGGTGACATGTAATTAGCCACTCCCTCTTCCAACCTCTTAAAAAATGCTGACAGCTGAGAGGAGTTCTGTCTGTCCTGCTGGACAACATGACTGGAGGAAGCACTGGGGTGTTGTTTCTCTTTGTTTTCCTTCCCCAACTCCCTTTCTCTTCTGCGCCCACTTACGACTCATGATCTCGCAATGTATCTCTCAACATAGGTCAAACTACACTCACATGTATGTGGAGGTGTGTCTCTTTGTGTTTTCTTTTTTACCTTTTGAATAAAATCTATTTTATATGTGCACCTAGAATTCCTTTATTGGTGCATGGCAAGAGACTGAAATAAAAAGTAAACTCTTTTCCCTACTTCATTAATAATGGAATATATTACTCAGAAAAGACATAATCATTGTGTTATTGATAATATTAATATTTCATCTCATATTACACTACGTTTTTGTAAACTTGAACTAAGAGCAAGCAGGATCACAAGAAAGCAATGCTAAAATTATTTAATCTTCTGAAAAAATTACTTTGAACTTCCAGCTGGAACAAAATGCAAGTGCATTAGGAAGTTGCCAAAAGAACGTCCAATGAAAAATTTGCAAACAGACCAAATAATTTGGGCCTGCATTTTAAGTTTGCCTTTGGAAATTTGTCTTAAAGGGTTTAACATCTAAGAGTTGTTCCTGATAAAAGTAATTCCTATACCAATTACTAGGTTAAGGGAAGAAGTCACGAAAAATAAAAGCGAAGAGTGCTTGTGTAGAGAGAGTGAGCGATATCTTCCATATGCTGGTTCATTCCCCAAATGCTAACAACAGCAAGCCCAGGCTAAAACGAGGAACCCAGAACTCCATCCAGGTATCCCAAGTGGAGGGCAGGAACTTAAGTACTTGAACCACCACCTAATTCATGCCAGATTGCACATCAGCACAAAGCTGGGTCAGAAGAATAGCTTGGAATTGAACCAGGCACTTTGTTATGGGGGGCAGACATCCCAAGCAGCAATTTAGTCACTGTAACAAACTCGAGTTGCTGTGGGTGTTGTTAAAGAGGTAGGAATAAAAGTCTGCATTTCAGGGAACTTAGGGAATCCCAAGTTCCTCTGACAAGAAGAATTATTACTGCAAGGCCCCATTTTCATTTGAAACACTGGAAAAGAGAAGGATAATAAGGCAAAAAGTAACTGATTGCCTCATATGATGAAAATTTAAGAGGGGCCTAGCCTACCATAGAAATGTAGGTTCTTGTAGGTAAGGCTCTTTTACATACAAAATTTTAAAGTGAATAAAATGTATCTTTCAGTGCCCTTCTATGTGTAATACATACTTGGACGCACACACACACACTAGAACAGAATCAATTTATCTACAAAGCTTTGCCATTTAACTCTTAACATGAGTTATGATAATAAACCAATTATTCGAACTTAATGAATTCATGGCAATAGTTCCAGTTTAGATGTGTTTGTTTTGAGAAACTGTGGAACAAAAAAGCAAGATGAAGATTTTCACTTGAGATTAGATGTAACTGCTTTTTGGTGCATGGTAGGAAATAATGTTATTTAGAATTCTACCCCATATTGAATATTCATAGAATTCAAAAGTTGTGTTAATTGTCGTTAAGAACATTATTCAACACCAGTAAGAAATTAAGGTATAGGCAAAACCGGTGCTATGTCATTAAGTTTAAAGTGGGCAATGCATGATATTACCAAAATAATTGTCTTATCAGCCATGGACCTTACTCTCAGACAGGAAGTGACCTTAGGCAAAATGATGAAGTCTGTCCTTAGAGATGACCTCTACACTCTGGGGCTTCTCTTCTCGAACTCTGTTACCTGATCCCCACAGGCAAAGCCTCTGGCAAAAAAGTTCAGTTTGGGTTAGGATCTTATTTCCCCATTTCTTGAAATTTCCTGGCTCATCTCCAGATCAGAAGTTACCCACCAATGTCAAATCTGTTGATTTTTTCAAGGTAAAAGCAACAAAATTATCTACCCTAAAAATTAGTGTCCATCTCTCTTTCACAATAAATTACATTCTTTTTAGCAGGGAACATATAAAAAGAAATATGATGATAATATTAGACAATTAAAGTTCTTGAAGAAGTCATTTATTTATACTCTTTCCACTAACACAGTACATAGGAGGTTGTCTACCTCCTTGGTTATATAATCTCAATAGCAACAGAGGTATCTGGTGATACCAATGCAAGATATGAAAGAAATTAGGACCCCAGAATGGTATAGTTATTAAATATATGGATTTCAAAAATCTGTTTAGGGACAGTTGTTTAATCTAGCTGTTAAGATGCCAATTAAGAGGCACATGTCTTACAATGGAGATCCTATTGGTTACTGGCTCCAGCCCCTGACTCCAGCTACCTACCCAGGCAGATTCTGAGAGTTAGTGGTGATGGCCACACTGACTGGGATGCTGGTGCCCACACGGGAGATTCAGACTGAGTTTGCAGATTATAGCTTTGGCCCCAGCACTGAAGGTCTTTAACGATTTTAGGGGAGTGAACCAGCAGAAAGCAGTTCTCTCCTCGCTTTCTCTCTTATCCTTTCCATCTGTTCTTTTCTCCATCTCAAATAAAAAAAAAAATCAGTGAATAAAATAACTTGCTATCAAATTGCCAGTTGATGAAAGGAAATAAAGAGTGCCTCAAAAAGTTAATGGACATGTGGAATGAAAAATAATGAGAATTTTCCAAGATTTTTAAATAACCTCTTCATATAAAACTGAGAAAAAATAATTCACCAGTGTAAAGGTGATTCTGATGATAACATGCATCAGAAGAACTTCAATACAGATATACTAGCATTATAATTATTATAATAAATAAATAGTTGAAAACGTGGAACATAAGGCAAAAGTCTAACATGTCTAAAATGCATACTGTATGTCACACATTCTGTATGATAAATCATAAATATAGTATCATTATGTCAAAAATGTCTTTTGTCTTATACCTATTCTTTTCTATCTGACCTGTTATTAACTTAAAAGCACCTCTTTAAATAAAACCATAAACAAAGTCAAAAAATTACTAAATACCAGGAAAAATTTACTGCTTATGGTTTTGGAATGATTTTTAACTCTGTTGTTTTTGTTCCTTGAAATCATATTATATGAGTATCAGGACAAATAAACAGGATTAGTGGACCTAGAAAATATGGTATGGGGAGAGAAAAGTTTGGGTAAAGACATGGGAAAAGGAAGAGGGCCAGCCACGGTAAGGTCTATGCAATATAGTGGGAATCAGCACCAAACTGGTCTTGTACATGTATACCTACCGACGCATCATGTGGGAATAATCCACCATGTAGTTGTTTTCTTTCTTTTCTGTAACTTTTTTTACTTTTAAAAGATGAACAAGTTTAATGTATGTCATATATACAGTTTTACTGCATATCAAGGTCCAGAGGATAAACTCCATTTCCCAACCAAGATAGAATTACACATGTCAACTACTTTTTTCTCATCCGCTGGGACATTGGTATATACACATCACTCATGAGCACACTATATAATTTTGTTTCTGGAACAACATGGGTTAATAGATATTACTAAACTAATTGCACAAGTGAAAAACTGAAGCTTAGTTTTCTCCATTTGAAGTACCTTGCTCAGTGTCATATAAATTGTACAGATGGAGTATGGTTATTTCTCTAAATGATTCCTTGACATATTCAGGGCTATTCTTATGGTATTTTTACCACTTTTACTTGGAAAGATACAATGGCAGAACTCTTAGAAATAAGAGATGGAGGGGCAAAAAGATTTTGACATTCATTGAGTTAGTGCTATGAATTTATATTTTAAAGTACATCATACGTATTAAATGCATGGATAATTAAAAATAATATTCAAGTATTTAAAAGGCATAAAACGACAAGGACAAAGAGAATTGCATAAGAGATAACAGTAAAATAAAAAAAACCCAGCAAATTAAAAACAAAAAAAGTCAATTAGCAGACCTGAAAATTGACTCCTGAAACAACTATTTGATAAGAAAAATAATCCAGCCCTCCCTACTAAAAGATACCAGTAATTGGTGACAAAGATGACAAAGGAATTTTGGACAATATCCTATTTGATCCAGGGATACAATGACAATGAAGCCAGAAGTGTTTGGCTACTGTCATTTAAGATAACAGACATTTCCTAAACATCTCTCCCCTTTCCACAGACAATCAACACTCTTATTCTTATTACACGAGTAGAGAGACTATAAATAAAGGGTATTTTAATCAAGAAAATTAGGTACTATTGAAATTAGAGGGTTATGTAAATGTATACATGTTAGACATCATGGAGCACAGGCATATTTTCTTCAAAATCAGGATTTCTGATACATAAGTTGAAGATTGAAGAATTCCTCCCTGAAGAATGTGACTAGCCCAAGAGAAAATATATTATATGCTGACACTGGGATTCTCCTAACAAAACTACATCCATAAAGCTCTCAATTAGTTTTTCAAGCTCATTTATACATATGAACAGCAAGCCAACAATCACCTAGGAAAACCTCTCATAAGAGAAGCAGAGATATTTGGGGATTGTGATTTGAAGCAGACAGAGACCATGTCAGAAAACACAAAGCAAAAAGGAACGAAAACTGAAATTACTAATACCTTTACAATCACAAAATTACTTCTTGCTTGGAAAGTGAGAAATATTTTCTCTGTTCCAGGTTTGCCCAGATCTGCTTTCATGGTTTCTAAGCCAATAAGTTAGATCAATTTATTGCAGAACATTGCTAATATGTACCAACAGGAAATGTGAGATTATTCCCAGGAATGGATCTTGAAGGTATTGGAGCAGGGTAAATACACAATATAAACCCAGACAGGGGACAGTTTGTTGGTATGAGAGCACTTTCCCTGGACTCTTGAGTCAACATTCTACAATAATAGATGGAACTGATTCCAATATGCTGCTGGCTTAGCTCCTTGAAGTACAGAATAAAGTGATGGCATAATCTTAAATGGAATGTAAGCCAGAGTTCTTAGGATATTGAACTGGGAATCAAAGACAAACATGCTGGATTATTACATAAAGTTGGGTTATTAGAAGACACACTATTTACTAATTCCCAAAGGAAATTGTTAGGGAACCAAAGATATTTTGGAAAAGTGATGATTGCAGTCATTTTAGGCAGTGGTTGGCAAAAGTAGAGCATTCCATGAAATTGGGGTTTCTGCTGTTAGTGTGAATATTGGGGTCCTGGAAAAGCACAGGCCAGATGGAAGCACTCAAGCAAAGCAAGCAAATTGGATATGATTAGTCCTACAGACAGCAAATCTCTAATGGCAAGTAAGTGGCCTTCACCAGCAGGTGTTGGTGAAAGTTTTTAAAAAGCCAGGGTTGTCCTAGAGGAAAATTTAGATGGACAGTCAACAAAGGTATTGCTTGGACAAACCACATAAGCAAAATGAACCAAAAATACACAAGCCAGGTCTCCCAAATAGGTGGTAGGAATCCAATTGCTTGAGCAATAATGCTGCCTTTCAATGTCTGTGTTTGCTGGAGTCAGCAAACAGTTGAAGTCAGGAGACAGAGATGGGTGTTAAACTCAAGCACTCTGACATGGGATGAGGATGGCTTGACTGACTTCTTAATTGCTAGACCAAACACTTGTCTATAACTTATTTAATTCCACTTTCTTAGAATTTTTTTGAGGTACTCTCAGATGTTAGAAAAAAAATTTAGTATATATGTAGTGTATGTAAACAATAATAAGATGTACCTTAAAAGGAAATTGACACATTTTGCTCTGTTAGTACAAAGGAATGTTACTCAGGGTTTAAAATAAATGACTACACTATGTATTTTATTAAGATGCATGTAATTCAAAGATATAACATTAAGCAAATAAAGCAAGTTAATTTTTGTTTAAATAATATACAAGAGGCTTAGGAAATGAAAGTATAGTATAATATGTACAAAACTCAAAGGCTATAGCGAGGCACCATATCTAGTTCATGTAAGTAAATGTTTAAGGAATTAGTAATAAAATACCACTAAACCAATACAAGGGATGAAATATTTGCAACATGCAAATCATTGATATGCATGTTTACCCAGAATGTAGAGAAACAATTTTTAAGATTGCTAATTTCAAAATTTCATGAGAGAACACTAAAGCAGGTAGTTGTTCTCACTGGTGGTTGATGTGGAAAGGCAATTTGAAGATTGTAAAATGAACACTTTCCATATGATGAATGTATCTGCAATAACAAACAGAAGCTTTGATGGTAGCTGTCCTTGGGAAAAGGGCATGTATGGCTGGAGGACAAGAGAGGGAGACAGTGAGTTGCAGTTACATGTATACTCTTGCACATTTAAAATGTGCCTTAATTGTTTCAATAGTCTCTTTAAAAGAAGAAAGGAGAAATATAAAATAAAGCTTCATAATTCTCTATTTTATGTTATTATATGATTGAAAATATAATTCATATATTTAAATGATTTGTTTCACAATGTTACTCTTCAGGACAAGGTTCAGTTAAAATGTGTATTTAATGTTATTTTAAAATGGCAAGAAAATAAAAGAATAAGTGCTATGCTGAAAAAGCAAAAAAATTTAAAAATTAGCACACAAATCATTGCAGGTTTGAATAATGTGATAATTTTATGCCAATGTAATCTACAACACTTCCCTTCATTGAAGTTGCAGAGATTGTATTTCAACGTGTGAAATATAGTCTTGTTTTTCGTGAGCTCTCAGAATCTATCAGACATTTGGAAATGTTTGTTACTATTTTTGTTTTTCCCATAAGGAGCTTTCCTCCATCAATTTCCTAAATCAAAAGTAGCATAGCATCACTGTATGTTTGGAAAGCGATTTATATAGTGATTTTTAGATAGGATGAGTCTTATATATGATTTCATATATGACTCAATAATCCTGAGGGACAAACAGAGGCTCATTTTACAGCTGATGTCTGACTCCCAGAGAGGGCAAGTTACTTGCTCAAGGCCAAGATTAAGAAACAGATTGGAATTTAAACCCAGAGCTTTTAACTCCGTCCTTTCTATATCGTGTTGCCTCATATTATACGTTGTGGACCCATCCTGTTAGGTTTGCTCTGCTGCATTGACTGAAAAAGTTTATCCAGCTTCTATGATATCTTGCACTCATTTATATTATGAATAGATTTGAACAACACTTAATTTATCATACCAAAGTCCTATTTCAGAGATTACCTGAAAAAATAAAGAATTATGGAATATAAATGAGATGTAGCAAGCACAATATACATTGTAACTCTAAGTAATATTTTCTTGACTATTTTCAACATTGTTTATGTTTTGCTTGCTACTGTTTTGTTTTGCTTTAGATTGTAATATTTCAGGAAAAAGATTCTTGCTGCTTAAACTTATATTAATTTAGCCATGTCACATATTTATCTTTAAGAAATTAATAAAAATTCTGTGGAAATCATCTAATGAATATAATTTTTCTCCTTTTAGGTAATCTGCATGTGTATAACAAATATAAACTTTCTCTAATATTTAGTTAGCTCTTGAGTTTGCAGCTATTGTTAAGAGTGAAACTTCCGAGTGAAATAATTATGAGTAATAAATACAGACAGAGCTGAAAGAATTCTACATTTTATGGTAGCCACAGTTAATTGAAGGTAATCAGATAGGAAAGATAACATAGTAGTTATTTAATGAAGTCAAGAAACCTAGATTCTTTTATTGATTAAACTTGCCCTTGGATTAGGTCCTTGAGTTGCATTGATAGCTCATTTATTTGGTACTTTTCCAATTTCTTCATGTAGACACCAATTGCTATAACTTCCCTATTACTACTGCATTTGTTGTATCTCATAGGTTTTGATATGATGTATTGTCATCTTCATTTGTTTCCAGACATTTTTTGATTTTTTTTAACTTTTATTTAATGAATATAAATTTCCAAAGTACAGCTTATGGATTAAAATGGCTTCCCCCCATAACTTCCCTCCCACCCGCAACCCTCCCTTTTCCCGCTCCCTATCCCCTTCCATTCACATCAATATTCATTTTCAATTCTTTTTATATACAGAAGATTAGTTTAGTATATATTAAGTAAAGATTTCAACAGTTTGCCTGATTTCTTTTGATTTCTTCTATGACCACTCTCATTCAAAATCATATTATTTAGTCTATAAATGTTTGCATAGGATCTAGAGATTCTAGAATTGTTGATTTTCAGTTCCATTCTATTGTGATCAAAGAAGATACATGGTATAATTTTGATTTTTATTTAATTTGCTGAGACTTGTTTTATGGCCTAACATTTGGTCTATCCTAGAGAAAGTTCCATGTACTGATGAGAAGAATGTGTGTTCTGCAACTGTGGGTTGAAATGTCTGTAGACATCAGTTAAGTCTATTTGGTTCATACTGTTGATTAGTTCTGTTGTTTAGTTATTTTTTTATTTTTTTTTTAAATTTTCTGTCTAGTTGATGTGTCCATTGATGAAAGTGGAGTGTTGAAGTCCCCGATTACTACTATATTGGAGTCTATATCTCCCTTTAGATACATTAACATTTCTTTTAAGTAGCCAGACATCCTGTGGTTGGTTGCATATACCATCGTCCTGTTGAATGATCTCTTAATAATTACATAGTGCCCTTCTTCATCTATTTTAACAGTTTTTTTGTTAAAGTCTAATTTGTCTGATACTAGGATAGCAACACCTGCCCTTTTTTGCTTTCTGTTATCATGGAATATCATTTTCCATCCTTTTACTTTCAGTCTAAATGTATCTTTGGTGGTAACATGTATTTCTTGTAGGCAGTAAATAGATGGGTCTGTTTATTAAGCCATTTGTCCAGTCTGTATCTTTTAACTGGAGAGTTTTTTCATGAATATCCCTATTGTCTACTTTTGATTTATTTTCTACATTTCTTGGGGGATTTTCTGCCTTCACATTCTATCATAATGATCACTATCTTTCTGTGTTTCTGTATATGGTATATTGTTAAGCATTTTGGTATGGCTGGATGAGTGATGACAAACTCTTTCAATTTCTCTTTGTTATGAAAGATCCTTATTTCACCTTCATTCATAAATGAGAGGGTACCATATTCAGGATTGACAGTTTCTTTTCTTGGAATATATATTGCCATTCTTGTCTAAGCTGTAGGGTTAGATAATCATCTATGAGTCTAACTGGAGAGCTTCTGAAGGTAATCTAGTATTTCTCTTGTGAATATTCTCTTAGTATATTTTATTATTATTATTATTATTTTATTTTTGACAGAGTGGACAGTGAGAGAGAGACAGAGAGAAAGGTCTTCCTTTTGCCGTTGGTTCACCCTCCAATGGCCGCCGCGGTAGGCGCGCTGCGGCCGGCGCACAGCGCTGATCCAATGGCAGGAGCCAGGTGCTTCACCTGGTCTCCCATGGGGTGCAGGGCCCAAGGACTTGGGCCATCCTCCACTGCACTCCCTGGCCACAGCAGAGAGCTGGCCTGGAAGAGGGGCAACCAGGACAGGATCGGTGCCCCTACCGGGACTAGAACCCGGTGTGCTGGCGCCGCAAGGCAGAGGATTAGCCTAGTGAGCTGCGGCGCCGGCCTTAGTATATTTTTTTATGTTTTACTGTGGAATGTTTGATTACAATGTGTCACGGTGAAGAATTTTCTGGTCATGTCTGTTAGGGTTTTTATGTGCTTCCACTACTTGGGTGTCCTTTTCTTTCTCCAGATTGGGGAAGTTTTCTGTAATTATTTCACTAATTAGGCCTTCTAGTCTATTCTCTCTTTCCACACCTTCAGGAACTCCTAAAATCCATACATTGTGTTAGTATGCCTTATCCCATAAAGCTCCAATGTTGTTTTTATTTTTTCTAATTTCTTATTCTTACTTATCTACTTTTTTATTTTTTGGTCTGACTGAAGGATTTCCAAAGTTTTGTCTTGTAGCTAAGATATTCTTTCTTCTGCCACACCAAGTCTGTTGTTAAGGCTTTCTGTCACAATTTTTATTTGATCTATTGAATCTTTACTTCTAATATTTTATTTTGATTTCTTTTAAAATCTCAATTTCATGGGAAAATTTTTCATTCATGTTATGCATTTTTTTTAAGTTTGTAGATTTGATTCTGCTTGCTTTTAATTAATCCTATGATTAATTTTTTGAATTCTATTTCTGGCATTTCCTTAATCTCTTCATCTTCACATTCTAATACTCAAATATTTCTGTGTTCCTTTAAGGGGAGTAATGATGTCTTCCTTATTCTTGTTTCTGGAGTTGCTGCATTTAGTTTTTAGGCATTTGTGGAGTTATTATTTTTTTTTTTCTCTCTCTGATGGCTTTTAACTTTGAGCCATTCCTCCGTGGCTTAGTGGAATGTCTACACTTTCAGTGAATATCAAGAGGTGTGGTGGGTATGGCCAGGGAGCTTTGGTTAGTGCTTCAGGGTGGGGTAAATATACATGGTAACACCCAAGTTTTACAGGGTAGATCTCCTCTTTTTTTCAGAAGAGAGGGGATGGTTGCCTCTTTTGGTATGATCACCTCTTCTCCGCCAACCTGAGCAATGCCTGGGAGTTAGCCCCCAGTGTGTTCAACACTCATCCATGCCACCATATGAACTATAATACGTGATCTATGTAGTCCTCACTATGAGCATAGTTCCCACTGCAATCACATGCTTCAGGCACCCAATGAGCTCTGAGTGTGATTGGTTATAGCCTCTTCCATTGAGGGATTTTCTTTTTCTCTTCATTTTATTTGTTCAATTCTTTTACTTAGTGTAGGGTTAACTATATGATCATTAAGTAAACTGAAAATAGATATTTGTAAATATTAAGAGTAGGAATGTGAAAGGGAGGAGGAAGAAGGGATGAAGCATAGCTGGAAGGGAGAATAGTGTGGGACGTGTCACTATGTTTCTAAATCTGTATGTATGAAATGCATGAAACTTGTATAACTTAAATAAAATTAAAAAAAACTGTATCAAACTCCTGCCCCAACATACAGGTTATTAAACGTGAGCATAGAGTTGTTTATAATATCCTTTAATTTTCTTTTAATATTAGTAGGATTAGTAATGATGGCTTGTCTTTCATTTCTGATATCAGTAGTTTGTGTATTCTTTTTCTGGGATATATTGGCTACTGGGTTAGTAAGTTCATCAATCTATTGGCTTTTTGATAGTATTGCATTCTATGTTGTTTTATTTTTCAATGTCATTTATTCTTGCTGTTACTATCTCTTTACCTTCATCTGTTTTGGATTTAATTTCCTCTTCTTTTTTCTAGTTTCCATTGTGGAAGCTTAGGTTTTTAATTTAATTTAATTTATTTATTTTTATTTATTTGAAAGACAGAGTTACAGAGAGAGGTAGAGACAGAGAGAGAGAGAGAGGTCTTCCATCCTCTGGTTCACTCCCTAGATGGCTGCAATGGCCAGAGCTGTGCTGATCCAAAGCCAGAAGTCAAGAGCTTCTTCCAGGTCTCCCACGTGTGTGCAGGGGCCCAAGGACTTGAACCATCTTCTACTGCTTTCCCAGCCTATAGCAGAGAGTTGGATTTGAGGAAGAGCAGCGTCCATATGGGATGCTAGTGCTTCAGGCCAGGCCTTTAACCTGCTGCACCACAGCACAGGCCCCAGGTTTTTATTTTCAAATCTGCATTATTTACCCTTATATATGAGTACAGTCAATGTTATAAATTTCCTTCTAAGCCCTACTTTCTCTGCATCCACATATTTTATTTTTATTCTCATTTGGTTAAAACATTTTAAAAATTTATATTATGACTTTAACGAATATAGGATTTAGAACTATTCCGTTTAGTTTCCATAGGGGCAGGTGGGTAGTATAGCAATGCTGTTTGGGATGATCACACCCCATACTGGAGTACCTGGTTCAGATCTTAGTTTCTCCACTTCCTTTCCATCTTCCTGCTAATGTGCACCTTGGAAGGCAGCAAGTTATAACTCAAGTACTTCAATTCCTGCCACTCACATGGCATAACTGGATTTATTGGGCCCTGGACTTGGGCCTGTCCTAGCCCTATTGTAGATGTATAAAAAGTTAGATGAAGTATGTCTCTTCATCTCTTTCTGTCTGTCTGTCTCTCTCTCTCTCTTTCACTCTTTCTCTCCACTTTTTGGGTAAAATGAAAAAAAAAATAAAGCTACTTAAAAGTATTTTTTTTTTAAATTTCTTTGACAAAGTTAGACAGTGAGAGAGAGACAGAGAGAAAGGTCTTCCTTCTGTTGGTTCACCCCCCAAATGGCTGCTCCAGCCAGAGCTAAGCCTATCTGAAGCCGGAAGCCAGGTGCTTCCTCCTGGTCTCCCACGCATGTGCAGGGGCCAAAGCACCCGGGGCCATCCTCCCCTGCCTTCCGGGGCTGATGGCATAGCCTTGCTAATGTAGTAGTACAACACATTAATCACATGTTTTTGATGGTCTTAGTGTAAACTCACTGTGCTGTAGTTGTATAAAAATATAACAATACAATTATTTGCATTACATAATAATTTAGAAAGATAACAAATGACTATATTGCTGGTTTATATGTTTGTCATACTATATTAGTATTTATATTTTAGAACACTCTCCTTCTGTATACTAATCTATTAAAAGTAGTTTTCTATAAAAGAGTAGACTGCATTAGCAACATCTTCACATCCCGTGCTTACCATATCTCTTGACTGAATCGAGGCCACATGAAATGATTGATACATACCATCTAGATTTATGTAAGTACATTTTATGGTGTTTTCACACAATGGCAAAAAGCATTTAACGACACCTTTCTTAGAAAACACTGCTGTTGCTAGGCAACTTATGACGGTGTGTCTTTTGCGATCTGGTTGTAATTTGTGCTGGATCTGCCAATTACAATAAGAGGTCATTGAAGTCTCCAATCTCAATAGTGGATTGTTTATTTCTCAATCCAGTTTTATCACTTTTTTTCATTTCATATGTAGATGCTGTATTTTTAAGTGTATATACACTAAGAATTATTGTTCTTGGAGTATTTACCCTTCCACAATTAGTTAATTTCTCTTCTTTGTTCCATGACAAATTGAGGAGGCATTTATGTATGCTCTAATTTCTTCAAAACTGAGAAAAATTCCAGAATTAATTTTATTTCAAAATGTTCTTGGATGTTTTATCTGTGCCTGTGTTGTTGAAAATTCAGGGATCTACTCTGCCATGACAGAACTGGAACACTGTCTTAGATCAGAATTGATTTCTTTGTCAGATAATTGTATTGAATTAGAGAAAATTTAATCCAAGGATCTGGAACAGTTTCCAAGACATAAATGAATGCCTTAGTAAGTGTAAAGATGTAGACAACAGTGATAATTTTCACCGGAGCATGAGCAAATATAGATAAGGTAATTATATATGAGTTTTGGAAGGAGAAACAATACAGCTAAGGGACCTTCTTCCTCTCAACTGTATTTACATAAATACTGAGTGAATGTTTATCATCAAGATATATATTGTCAAGCTTCTATTATTACAACTAACTGTTTACTCTCTATAAATATTTTACAAATGTCTGAGAGAATACAAAATTTGGACACAATATTAATTGAAAAATCAATGCTAGATTGATTACAAATGGCACAAGATATAAAATAAGCAAAGGTTCACAACCTTAAGCATATTATGTTACGCAATGAATCAAATGTGCAACAAGTAATGTTAACACAGTATGATAAATGTCACAGTGGGATTATAAATTTCTTGCATCCAGAAGAGAGTGATTAGGGCCCTCTGCTTGTAGACATCAGGCCAGGCTTCATGACAAAGGAGATAAATGAGCCGGATCCTACATGTGAAGAGGAAGAAGGACATTCCAAATAGAGATAAAATGGCATAGCCAGTCTTAAATATTACTCATTAACAGAGTGATGAGTAAAAATGAATTACTAAATTCATTAATTCATTGGCTGTAAGAATTTACAGTTTCTCAAACCATTTTTTTTTATTTTGTTGGTGAGAATTGGGGGTAGAAATTCTACTTACTACTTAAATTTCTATAAATTTGATAGTGATATACAAATCATTCTATTTTAAAATATCTGCATGACACGTGACACATATGATATGGCTTGGTTACTTAACTACATTTGAAAACTGACTCATGGTTACTACTGACAACACATGTATAATATCTCAGATCTATAGCACAGAGAGAGAGAGAGAGAGAGAGAGAGAGTGATTCTTTTTTTTTTTTGACAGGCACAGACAGTGAGAGTGAGACAGAGAGAAAAGTCTTCTTTCCATTGGTTCACTCCCCTAATAGCCACCACGGCCATCTGAAGCCAGGAGCCGGGTGCTTCCTCCCGGTCTCCCATGTGGGTGCAGGGACCCAAGCACTTGGGCCATCCTCCACTGAGTTCCCGTACCACAGCAGAGAGCTGGACTGGAAGAGGAGCAACCGGGACTAGTACCCGGCATCCCAACTGGGACTAGAACACGGAGTGCTAGTGTTGCAGGCAGAGGATTAGCCAAGTGAACCGCATTGCCAGCGGGAATATGATTCTTCCTAAATAATTTTTATTTTAAAAGAAATGTAAATATTTTAGCAACAATAAAAAAGGCTTAGAGATGGTGTTTAGTGAAGCAATTAAGTTGTTACTGGAGACACCAAGTCCAACATTGGAGTTCCTACATTTCATTACAGCATCCAGTCCCAATTACAGCTATTTACTAAGCCTTACTGTGGGAGGTTCAAGTGTCCTGCCATGCATTTGGTAAATTCAAGTTGAGTTATTGATTCCTGGCTTAACCTGGGCCAGCCTCAGCTCTTGGGAATATTTGGAGAGTGAACCACTAAGACCAGATTTTTGTATATTTCATCTCTCTCATTGTCTGCCTGTTTCTAAGTCTTTTTGTTTTTCAAAATAATAAATACATAAATAAATAATCAAATTAAAAGATTAAGAAATAGCCTAGGAAACAATGTTTATCTAGTGGTTAAGACATCTTGTCTCATATCAGAGCACTGGGGTTTAGTGCCTAACTCTTTCTCCTGATTCCAGCTACCCTGGGAGGTAGGAGGTAATGAATCAAGTGGTTGGTTTCCAGCCATCCATGTGGAGACATGGAGTAAATTTCTGTCCACTACTTTAAATATGGGCTACTCTCAGTTGTTGTCTGTATTTAAGGGGTTAAACAGTGGATGAAAGCTCTGTGCTTTATTCCCCTCTTCTCAAGTCAATACACAATAAATGAAAGTACATACCAAGTACCAGGATGAGCTGATGCAATTGAATTCTAATAAGACCTAAATATGAAAAAGAAATACATTTTAAGAAGCCTAAATTTTACTGTTTGAAGGCACATAGCTTTTTTACTAATTAGTAAAAAATTAATTTTAGGCACAGGCTTATGGACAAAATTCTTCAATTTTGACCTGCTTTATTCTGGCAGCTATTAAATCTTACTCTAAATATTTGACTTTTTGAGAGACATACAGTTTTTGCAGAAAACACTCAACTTTGGTGTAGTACAAAGGTAGTCATAACTAACACAAATGAGTGTTCTGGCTGTATCCCAATGAAACTTTACTAAAGTGGGCAAGCTCTAGTTTGCCAACCTTTGCTTTCATATATTTATTTTTTTTTATTTAAATGTGACAAATGGCAATGGCTACTATAGAAAACATATCAAGACAAGCTAGTCCTTCATAAAGGAAACTATTACAAAAATAGTTGAAATTATTTGAGAGAAATATGTTGATATGTTTGAAGTCAGCATTCAGCATGATTCATTTTAGATCTTAAGCATTGCAAAATCTGCAAATGTATATGTTGTAAGTCTACATGCCTGAAATGTATTCCAGAGGAATGCAATCTGTGCAGTCTGTATTCTCACTAATGGTTTCATGTGATGTCATTGGGAGAAACAACATCAGGGAGCAGTATTATTTTAAACTCAATGATAAGTTTATTATAAATAGTCCACAACAAATTCAGAAATCTATTGCTTTTCCCTTTAATTTACTTTATTTGAATCTGAAATTTTTTCTTCAAGTATATGATTATGATTATGATTATGATACACACATACACACACACACACACACATAGACACAGTGGATATTGAAAGGAAAAAAAGGAGAAAATGGAAAAAGAAATCACCTTGACTTAAATAACAGTAGCTCACATAAATTCTAAGAAATTGTTACATCAACTTCTCTGCCAAGCTTCTACCAGTGATGTTTATTTTTCATTAAACTTTGATTCTTGACAGAATAGCTTACTAGCAGTAAAAAATAAAAAAGAATAATAATAAAATGAAGTACAGAAAAAAATAACCTTGAGCTATCCTAGGTAAAAACCTTCCTGCCAGAAAGATTAAAAGCATACTTTCATTTTTTTTTCTAGAACAGAATAGTTGCTATCTAAAAAATGATTTTGAAAATCTTACAGAATACATGAATTTTGTATTTGGAGTGAACATCTTTAATACTTAGGTCACTGTCACATTAATTTGAATTTGCTGATTTTTAAACCAAGAAGACAGTAACAAGGATAAAGTGAGAAGTAAAAGTTATCAACAATGTAATATTCATGGTTAGTAACAGGTGAATATGATACAGATTAACTTGATTGTGAATATTTTCACATCACAGTACATCTGTGTAGTTAGATGTTGATAAAGACAGATGGTGTGTTGAATTAAAACTGCTAATATAAAATATGTGATATGGAGTGTAGGAGTTGAAAGAATTCATCTGGGCCAGATCCAGATGCCACAGTAATAATGCATGTAGCACACTGAGTCAGAACTACAAGCCACTTGCATTGTCTTTCTAAAACAAAGCACATGTACACATACTTTCCTGTGTTTGGCTGTCTTCCTCAACAAAGGGTTCATATGTCAGTTTTAAGTCAAGCCATGAACATTTGCCCAAAGTCTATAAGCTCTGAGAGGTTTCCTTGTGTAGGAGATGAAGGAAAAAAATAAATGAGAGAAGAAAGCCGTGACAGTGTCAAAGAAGGAGGGGGAAAATTATGATTAAAAAATAAAAGGAAACTCCATCACATGCATTTTTTCCCTTTTCTTTTTAAATAGATGCTTGAGAACTAACAGTAGATGTTTCTGGAAATAGGGCATATGTTTGCTGATTGTTATTGGTTATTATTTTCAAGATTTTACCAAGTCACCTCCGGATTCTATGCTGAGTATCAGCAATGACACCAGGTAAAACTTTATTTATATACAGTTTTGTAAGCCTAACTATCAGGAGATTGTTAATCTATTCCTGGAACAAGCCATGAAACAATCTTGTGTTTGCCTAAGGGGGTTTATATTCATGTAGATAATCTTCTAGGCATAGCAAAAGTAATGAGCTGAGAAGTTTCAGGAAATTTGAGCAATTATTTTCTGTGGGATGAGAATGGCTAACACTCTTCTCAGTTTAGACTCTGAAACCCTTTTGTTCTCACACAAGCTAAGAAGAGAAAAACATGACAAGGCATTGTCACTGGGGAATCTTTTGTTCCATGATGGATGTATTCCTTCTAGGAAGAGGAGGATGCTATTGGGCCTCATTCATTAAGTTGATGTAATGGTGGCATGAACTACCATCCACAGAGATTTTCAATTGAATGTTATCCCACCAATCACTTTCTCACAGCCTAATGGAGTGTCCCTGACATCAGAGGCTGATAAATTGCCCGATGTCAATTAAAAAGAGACACTTTCCCTGTCAGTCATTTAGCCACAGTATTCTCCTTTACCAGATTAGGTTCCATAAAAATGACAGGAATGATGAAAGTTTATTTGTAAAATACTCCACTTTAATTTTGAATCTATGTGAGATTCAGGGTTTCCACTCTGGGTCCAATGTCGGGAAGGACACTTATCAGTATCATCAGAAAATTCTTAAAAGTAGATATTATTGTAAAAGAAATATTGAAGGACTCAGATTTTTAAAATCAACATTAACTAGCTGTAAAGAGAAATGTGCCAACCCAGTTAATATTGTAATAACATCCAAAGACTATCAAACATGCTTTCTTAACAGATGCAAGGCAACATAAACTAGGAGGTTACATATCACCTATACCTCCCACTTCTCCTAGCTCACCTAAGATTTTGGGGATTTGCAAAATTACTCTCTTGCCTAGGGCAACATTTTCCAATATGGTAAGCAGATTTCAATCTCAATAAAAAGTCTCTGAACGTATGTGAGCCTCTGCTTCTGATAGGCTTGTTAGCCAGCTACTGATGACAATTTTTAATGCCCTGTATTTAACCCTATTAGAACCTCCTTGAGAATCCTGTAACATTCAACACAAAATAAGCAGTATTTTAGTTTATTGTGAGAATTCTTTAATGGATATACCTAGTTCTTTTGCTTGAGAATAAACTTTCACATCAGTTAAGTGTTTGGTGCCAGATAAAGATTGAATTTCAACCCCACCATTCTCTAGCTGTATGACTTGGAAAAATCACTTTATTGCTCCAGAATTCTGTGCCCTTCTAATAACAAAACTTTTATATAATGTAAATATAATTATTTATAAAGGAATAATAATATATTATCAGCATTCGGGGTATGTTAAGCAGTATTATGCATATCAATTGCAAAAAAAATCTCTTGAAAGAAAGATAATCTAAATTCAGTCACTTTTTTTTTTAAGTATTTAGTGTACTCATTCAAGGACCGGTACAAGGAATATTCAGGGGAATTAAACAAATGTAATACTATATAAGAATTTATGGACACCTATAGAGATAACTGCATCCATGCTATCAAGCAAGTCAACCATAAACACTATAGAGTGACATGAAATATATAATTGTACTATGTATTCTTTTAAAATTTTAGAATAAGAAAAAGGTTAACATAATATCCTTTTATGTCTACAATTACTTAAGTCACTTGTGCACTTTCCCAAACAAATCTAATTAAAGGAAATCCTTGGAGCAGCCATTCATTAATATTTTTCAAAGAACAAGTTTCAGTCTAGGTCACCATATTTTCTTTTTTAATTCCTTAAATATTATTTAAGTCATACAAATTTCATGCTTTACATAAATCCAAATTTGGGGATCACCCGAAACCCTCCCATCTCCCGCTCCCCCTCCCATCCCATTCACATCAAGATTCATTTTCAATTATCTTTATATGCAGGAGATCAATTTAGTATATACTAAGTAAATATTTCAACAGTTTGCACCCACACAGAAACACAAAGTGTAAAGTACTGTTTGAGTACTAGTTATACTGTTAATTCACATAGTACAACACATTAAGGACAGAGATTCTACATGGTGAGTAAGTGCACAGTGACTCATGTTGTTGATTTAACATTTGACACTCTTATTTATTGGCGTCAGTAATCACCCGAGGCTCTTGTCATGGGTTGCCAAGGCTATGGAAGCCTCTTGAGTTCGCCAACTCCAATCTCACTTAGTCAAGGTCATGGTCAAAGTGGAAGTTCTCTCCTCCCTTCAGAGAAAGGTATCTCCTTCTTTTGTTTGCAAACTAATTTTTTAGATAAATGCATACAGTTTACTGATTTTTTATGATTTACCTCCTTAATAATAGTTTGCAAAATATCTAAGCTCAAAGTCATAAAGGGCCCAGAGTCATATAATATAGGTACTTGAAAACTTTTATTTAGTTCATGGTAATCAAGTCATTTTCATTTAGAATTGATACTTAAGTATAAAAATATAAAGTTATTTTTCCAAAATTAAGAAGGATGTTCTGGATGAGAGTTGTGAAGGCTACTCAGAAAACTTTATTGCAAATTTCTGTCACTTTTCCATTCTTTTTTTTTTATTTCTAATACCTTATAAATCAGCAAAAACTTCCAATGGTGCATTTCTTAATATAGTTCTCTATTTGTAGCTATATGAAAAATTATTAATTGGAAAATAAAGTTTAAAGTCTTATAAATTTGATAAACACTAGCTTTAACAAATCAAATGCTTTTATTTAGGGAAAAGCTGATCTTTTAAAATGTGCAGGAGATTTATGATTCTCTGAACCATGTACAGAGAGTAGGTTACCCAAGTTTATTTGATAAATCCCTTCTCTTGTGTTAGTTGGTCTTTTAAATGCTTATTTCAGGCAGCAGACTTTGTAAAGTGCTTTGTAAGTGGTCTGTTGTTTTTTAACATCAAGTTAATAAATTGCAACCAGCAGGTTGCTTTAATATATAATCCATACTAATAATTATTTTATATATATTATTTTCACTTAATATGCACAACTTGATTATATATAAGGTTCAGTTTTATAACAGTAACATCTAAGTAACATTCACTGTTAGCTTTTGATGTGCAAAACGCACTATTGCCTCCCTATCACCCAGAATACTTGGACAAACTTAATAGTCAAACTAAACATAAGGTATCTAAGCAAGCTGAAATTATATGATGAGGGTACAAAATAATAGCAGCCCTAAAACTTTTATATTATATTTATAGAATATACATTTTATATATTCTCTCTCTCTCTCTCTTTCTCTCTCTCTCTCTCTATATATATATGCTTTTGTTGTTTCCTTATTATTGAATTTTGAGGTTTGCTCATATGTTCTATCTACAAATAAATAAGGAAATGCAAATCAAAACCACAATGAGGTTTCACCTCACCATGGTTAGAATGGCCCACATTCAGAAATCTACCAACAATAGATGCTGGAGAGGATGTGGGGAAAAAGGGACACTAACCCACTGTTGGTGGGAATGCAAACTGGTTAGGTCACTATGGAAGTCAGTCTAGAGATTCCTCAGAAACCTGAATATAACCCTACCATACAACCCAGCCATCCCACTCCTTGGAATTTACCCAAAGGAAATTGGCAAACAAAAAAGCCATCAGCACATTAATGTTTATTGCAGCTCAATTCACAATAGTTAAAACCTGGAACCAACCCAAATGCCCATCCACAGTAGACTGGATAAAGATAAAGAAATTATGGGACATGTATTCTATAGAATACTATACAACAGTCAAAAACAATAAAACCCGGTCATTTGCAACAAGATAGAGGAATCTGGAAAACATCATGCTGAGTGAATTAAGCCAGTCCCAAAGAGACAAATATCATTTGTTTTTCCTGATTGGCGACAACTAACTGAGCACCAAAGGGGAAACCTGTTGAAATGAAATGGACACTATGAGAAACAGTGACTTGATCAGCTCTTATCCTGACTGTTGATGTACAATGTAAATCTTTAGTATTTGTTTTTGTTCTAGTACTAGTGGTTGAACTCTGTAATTAACACACAATTATTCTTAGGTATTTAAATTTTAACTGAAAAGTGATCCCTGTTAAATATAAGAGTGGGAAAGAGAGAGGGAGGGGATGTACAATTTGGGGCTTGTTCAATCAGACTTGCCCCAAATGGTGGAGTTAGAAATGTGCCAGGGGATTCCAATACAATCCCATCAAGGTGGCATGGACCAATGCCATCTCACTAGTCCAAGTGATCATCTTCAGTTCACAATTGATCACACTGATAATTGTAAGAGTCAAAGGGATCACACAAACAAGACTAGTGTCTGCTAATACTAACTGATAAAACCAAAAAGGGAGAGAATGATCCAACATGGGAAGTGGGAGACACAGCAGACTCATAGAATGGCAGTTGTCCTAAATAACACTCTGGCCTCAGAATCAGCCCTTAAGGCATTCGGATCTGGCTCAAGAGCCCATGAGAGTATTTTAGGCATGGAAAGTCAAGACACTCTGGAAAAAAAAAAAAAAAAAAAACCTAAATGAAAGATCTCTGCAAGTGAGATTGCAGTGGAAAGAATGGAGCCATCAAAGAAGGAGGTACCATTCCCTGAAAGGAGGAGAGAAATTCCACTTTGACTATGACCCTGTCGGAATAAGATCGAAGTCAGTGAACCCTAAAGGCTTCCATAGCCTTGGCAACTCATGACTAGAGCCTAGGGAGATTACTGACGCCATAAACAAGAGTGTCAAATTGTTAAGTCAGCAACAGGAGTCACTGTGTACTTTTGTCTCATGGGGCATCTGTCCTTAATGTGTTGTCCAATGTGAAGTGATGCTATAACTAGTACTAAAACAGTATTTTACACTTTGTGTTTCTGTGTGGGTGCAAACTGATGAAATCTTTACTTAGTATATACTAAATTGATCTTCTGTATATAAAGATAATTAAAAATTTCAAAAAAAAACAACTTGGTGTTAAATTGGAAATTGCATAGAAAATTAATCATTTTTTTAAAAAAAAATCATGTAGGATCTCTGTCCTTAATGTGCTGTACATTGTGATTTAATGCTATAACTAGTGCTCCAAAAGTGTTTTTCACTTTGTGTTACTATGTGAGGGCAAACTGTTGAAATCTTTACTTAATATATACTAAACTGATCTTCTGTATATAAAGAGAATTGAAAATGAATCTTGATGTGAATGGAAGGGGAGAGGGAGAGGAAAGGGGAGGGTTAAGGGTGGGAGGGAAGTTATGGGGGGGAGCCATTGTAATTCATAAGCTGTACTTTGGAAATTTATATTCATTAAATAAAAGTTTTAAAAGAAGAATTAAATCTTAATACTTTTTAAATTTTAGAAATTATTTTTTTAAAAAATCTAATTACAGAGGGAATATTTTCTAAAAGATAATGGCAATTTTCCCTACATAAGGTAAAAATAACAACTCCATCAATGTGAATTTGCAAAAAAAGTACTCCTTTTTAATCTAAAGTAAATTACTTAACATCTCAATTTATAAATTTATGAGTAGAGCTTCTAAATTAGATGAACAAAGTCTTGTCACATCTCAAATTGCTATATGAGGAAAATATTTTCAGTAGTGTCTTTGCTTTTCTGTTCTAGTGACTAAAATTAGCTTCATTTCATAGAATAGCATAGTAAGATATTTAATTCAAAATGTGTCCTAAAGCTTTTAGATAACTAAATTAAAGTAAACATAAAAAACTATTTCAAATTCTTTCCATTATGAGATTATTTTCTTATTTAAACAAACCAGTAACATAAAAATCTTTATTTGCAGGGTATACACATTGAAGTACTTTCAGTCATGTATTCCATATGAGTTAACGTAACTGTTTACACTTTACATGAATACCTAAGTTTCTATGTTTTTCTATGTTTTCTAGACCACTAAGGTTTCTATGTTTTTCTAAATCCTCTTATTTTAATAAATCACTTTAAATTCTTTAAACAAATGAATATACAACATTAAAATCACAACAAAAGAATGAATCAAAAACAAAGACACTTATCTTAAATTAACTGAATATGTATCAAACGTTTTCTGTTAAATTTGTAAATGCTTTCTAAATTAGGCCTATACTTCGCGAACATGTACAAACATATGCACACACTCACTACGTCTGGAACAAGAAGCTAAACTATAAATTAAACTCATTTTAAAAATATGAATAAAAAGATAGGTTAGAACTTTAAGGAGAATGGAAGACATTAAAACCTACCTATAGAGGATCATCTGGAATAAATCAGTCCCAGGGAATATTTGTCATTTTGGAACTTAATTATTTCACTCTATTGTATATAAGAATTTGATTTTCCTTGAACTATATTGTTGGTCCTCAAAAACAGGAAAGAAGTGAAGATTGTGGGGCAAAGAGTTAAGTCCCCAATTGAAATACCCACATTCCATACTGCGTAATTCAGTTTTGGCTATTCTGCGACCTGCACAACTTCCTGCTAATGTGCATCCCAGAGGCCATGGATGATGGCTTAAGCAGTAGTCCCTGACTGAGTTCCAGGATTTTGACTTTGGCCTAAGACGGCTGCTACGGGCATATGAGGATGAAAATGTTCCTCTCTTGCTCTGCCTTCCTCTGTCTCTCATTCACTCCATATTTCAAATGACATTAAAGATAATAAGAATATCTATCTATCTATATATATATATATTTTTTTTTTTTGACAGGCAGAGTTAGACAGTGAGAGAGAGACAGAGAAAAAGGTCTTCCTTTCCCGTTGGTTCACCCTCCAACGGCCGCTGCGGCCGGCGCTCTGCGGCCAGTGCACAATGCTTATCCGAAGCCAGGAGCCAGGTGCCTCTCCTGGTCTCCCACGTGGGTGCAGGGCCCAAAGACCTGGGCCATCTTCCACTGTACTCCCGGGCCACAGCAGAGAGCTGGACAGGAAGAGGAGCAAACGGGACAGAATCCGGCGCCCCAACCGGGACTAGAACCCGGTGTGCCGGCACTGCAGGCGGAGGATTAGCCTATTGAGCCACAACACTGGCCAGAATATTTTCAAAAAATAGAAAAAGGTAGAAAGAAGCATTTGAATCCTAGGTAGTAGATTCATGTCAAAGGACAGAGGTTCTATTCTCACTCTTTGTCTTTAATTTAGGCAATGGTATATAATATTTATTCTTCAGCCTTATAATATGTTCCCAGAAGTCGGCAAATGGCAGTTGGTATGGAAATACTTTTTACCTTCTCGGATCATTCAGTTAACTGGAGGAAAGACTGTGAATAAATGAACAGGTGAATTAAAATGGTATTTTCAGAGATATTATGCTATAATTAGATGTTAATTAATAACTCCAAACCATAATTACTTCTTGATTACATAAATTATATGAATGTTTATATTCTTGTTGTGATTCCTTGGTTTTACCCTGACTTACTCAGATCTTCTTGACAGATTCTTACAGGAAAATTTTCAGAATAATCTATTGAATTCAATTACCAAAAAAGAATTGTCCAACTATATAAGCCTTTTATCTCACACTACAGTTGACTATGAAAGGAAAACAAACTATAGCCAGAAAGTTTAATATTTTACATCAATTATTATAGCTTCAGAAAGGCCATTCAGTTACAATGCATCATCTTTTAGATAAAGGAGATCTTCTATGTGGATTGACTTGCAATTCTTGGAAAATTATAACATTGCTATGAATGCGTATATGTGGACTTCACTGAACTCTCCTTTCAATTAAGTACTAGGTGAAGATTAAGTTATTTGTTTTGTAAAATTGTTCACACATGTGGTTATAGAGATGGGAATGGACTCTCACTGACCATTGTTCCGAGGTCTCCCTTTCACTCCAATATGCATTATGAATTACTTCACCAGGATTTTTAGTGTGCTTGCTTACATTGTAGTATTAATAAGGTGAAATCAGGAGATCACTACACTTTCCTACATTTTGATTTTCTCAGGAAAAAAAATAACTTGATTTTAGAATGTATCCTCATCCAGAGCATGTTCTTATGCTGATGTTAACACACCTCTAGGGAGGAACACATAATAGCAAAATATAATACTGGAAAGACTACAGTAAGAGTATGTTCCCCTGCCCTGGGCTAAATTCTCAATTTCTTACAAGAGATATTTTTCAGACTTTCTGAAAAGAACACTTTTGATTTGTGCAGAGAAAACCAAGTTTTTCTTAAGTATCAGCTAAAAGGTTAATATTTTACGTAGGAATTTCTTTTTCTCATTAAGGAGACAAGTTCTGCTAAACCACCTCAGAAAATATGATAACAGCATATATTCTCATTATATCTGTATTGAACCACTGATATCGACATTCCAAAATTAGAAAGGAGAAATATTCATACTGGCTACTATGATATGCCTGCAGACAATTAGTTTTTATATGTTTGAGTACTTTTATTCTCCCTCCCAAGGCCCATAATTACACATGTGAGTATGTTTGCAAATATACAAATTTATATGGATTTTCTCTCATGTACATGCTTCTTATGGGTTAAATATTATAGAATGAATCCTACTACCTACTATGCATTAACATAGTTATTCTTCTTATCCTATTACTAGTCAGTTTATAGAGACATATTACTTCTTCAAAAATGTGTATTTTTTTAAATATTTTTACGGCTGTTTTAAGTTCACCAAAAAAACTGAAAGGAAGGAAAGCACACAGATAGTCTCCAAAATATGAACATTCACCATTAAAGAGATACATTTGCTAAAACTGATGAACCTACATTGAATAGCTTCATTATAGCCCAAAGTCCAAAAACAATATTAAGGTTTACTCCTGGTGTTCTGCATACTATGTGTCTGGAAAGATATATAATTGCATATTTCCCATTTTGTTATTATGTGGAATAATCTTAATGCCCATTAAAATCATCTGTGCCCTGCCAATTCATCCCTCACTCCCTGCTAACCAGTGACAAGCACTGATCTGTTTACTCTCCATAATTTTCCTTTTCCAGGATATCATACAGTTGGAATCACATTGTATGTGGCTTTGTCATATTTATTTCTTTCACTTAATAATATGTATTTAGGTTTCTTCCATACCTTTCATAGCTTAATAGTTCATTCCATTTTAGCTTTGATCAATATCCCAATGTCTGATTGTACCTCAGATTATCTATTTAATCAGCAATCGGATGACCATTTTGTTGTTTCCAATATTTGCCAATTAAAAACAAATCTGTGTTGCATACCTGTATTCTGGTTTTAGCATGAAT
Source organism: Lepus europaeus (assembly GCF_033115175.1). Lineage (NCBI taxonomy): Eukaryota > Metazoa > Chordata > Mammalia > Lagomorpha > Leporidae > Lepus > Lepus europaeus. The sequence goes on along the minus strand of NC_084838.1, from coordinate 63,953,037 downwards.
ATATATCTTCAATTCACTTGGGTAAACACAATAAGTCAAGTTGTTGGATTACATAGTAAAAATATGTTTAATTTTATAAGAAAACATCAATTTGTCTTCCAAAGCAGCTATATCATTTTTCATTCCCAAAAGCAGTGAGTGAATTTCCTGTTCTTGCCATAATTGTCAGTGTTTGGGATTTCGGCCATTTGGTTTTGTGAGTAATGATTTAGAATTGTTTAAATGTATGCTTCTTTAATGATATATGATGTGGGGAATCTTGTCATACGCTTATTTTTCATCTACATATGTTTCTTCACTTGATCTTAGCCAAAAGGCCAGGAAGCGATCTTCTACATAGGTTTCTTGATGAGGTTTCTATTAAGATCTTTGGCCCATATTTAAGATCTTTGGCCCATTGACTTTTAAGAGCTATTTGTATATTTTATACATTTTGCTTTTTTAAAGCAAAATAAATTAAATATGATAATGAAATTTAAAAGGAACTTTTCTATATGATTGTATAAAATTACACAGGTAAAAAGATTAACACAAACAATGAGTAAGAGGTGCTATGTTCTTAATAAAATTGTTCTTAGTAACATAAGACATGGTTGTAGGATTCATATATAAAAAGTGATAACCTCCCTTTGGGGAGGATAGTTATATTTCTGAAGTTTAATTCTCTCTTTTGAATAGGAATTATATTACATAAAGTGATCCAGAAACTGATTGTTAATCTCGCTTGGTGAAGTATTTTTCCTCATACTATAAGAAAGTACTTTCCTATAAATTTGTTATACACTTCAAAGTTTGCATAATGGAAACACTTTTATGGATTATTAATTTGGATTTTCTAAGGATACTGACTAGTTCTAAAGACATTAGAACGCATATTATACATGATGGCCTTGTTTTTACACATCTATTTAATTAAGTCACAGTTTTAGGTTCAAGAAGTTTGGTCATTTTTCTCCCTGATATTTTAATGACCCACCCTTCCATAAAAAAACTAGCCTGAATTTTCCGTTGCTCTAGTTCTGTCATTAACTGCCAAAATCACTGACTCAACCATTTTTCATTTCAGAGCTTTTGGTCATATACTTACAGTTTTAGAGTGCTTAAACTTTTCTAACTCTTAGGTTATAGGGAAGGGCTATTACTGTCTCTAGTCATAACCTAATTCTTCCTGTTCATGACAGGGACTGTTACCTGTTTTAGACCTTGGCTTTTCATCTGGGCATGTAGGTGTTTCTTACTTGGGTGTTATTTCTGACATTTCGTTTTCCTTTAGGGTATGATTTTAAATGAAAGTGATGATTTTTCAAACTTGCCTGCTACGTGATGCCTGTCATGTACATACACAGGGCCATCAACGTTTGTGGTACATGACATTTCTGGGGAAAACACAAATTATGACTTTTTATTATTTTTAAGTAAGTATTTTCTCCAGTGCTCCGTGCTTGCAGCATAATATGAACTACAGAGCTTGTAAAGATTATGTGAAAGGGAATTAATAATGCTTATTGAAGACTTATTATGTGTTAGCTGTTAGGTAAAGTATGTATATATTGTCACTTTTGAATCCTTTGGTAGACCTCTTAGGTATTGTTAATTTCCTATTTTACAGGAGAAGAAACAAAGATGTTAACTTTCTCATAGTTACCAGGCTAATAAATCCTAGTGCTCATATCAATAACAGGTATACTAGATTCTCCATATCAAGCTCTGTTGGTCTGTTCATCATAGAAAACCCTGTTATTATTTTCCAATGGCTTTAGGTGATATTAATAAACAGAAAGCTGAATGTATTTAAATGTACAATTTGGTAGTATGCAATCAGGTAAACCTGGAAAGTTCTCAACAAAGTCAGGAGAATAAACAGATCCATCTCTCCCAAAGTATCCATTTATCTCTTTGTAGTCTTTCCTTCCATATTTCCTCCCCAAATTCAGATAATTTATTTACAAACACTATCAATTTGTGCTCTTTTTTATCTGAATTATTTTATACAGCACAATTCTTTAGATTCACCATATTGATGTAGGAAATGATTTCTACAGGAGAGTAGAACTATGTGACAGGATATATCACAGATGCTTATGAATTCACCTGCTGCCAGATGTATGAATTATTTACAGTTTTTGGCTGTTATTAACAAACTGCCATGGACTACATGTACAAGTGTAGGCAAGCATATATGTTTTCAATGGTAGAACGTAAACACTTGGAAATGAAATTATTAAGAAATGTGATATATATTTGTCTTTTTAAATAACTGTAAATATTTTTAGGTGAACTTATACATTTGTCCTAGAAGTGTATGAAAATTGCAGTCAAACCAACACTTGGCATGGATTGTCTTTTAAATTTTTTAAAGATTTATTTATTTATTTGAAAGAATTACAGAGTGAAGGTGAGATAGAGGGGTCTTCCATCTGCTAGTTCACTCCAATTCACAATGGCTGGAGTTGCGCAGACCTGAAGCCAATAGCCAGGAGCTTCTTCTGGGTCTCCCACGTGGGTGCAGGGGCCAAAGGACTTGGGCCATCTTCTACTGCTTTCCCAGGCAGAGAGCTGGCTTGGAAGTGGAGCAGCCAAGACGCAAGCTGGCACCCATATGGGATGCCAGCACTGCAGGAGGCGACTTTACTTGCTAGGCCACAGCTCTGGTCCCGTCTTTTAAATTTTATCTACTTTAATATGTGCATGGATGTATTTATTGTGATATTAATTTGCATATCCCTAATGACTAGTGAGTTTCACAACATTTTCATATTTATTTATTTATTTATTTGTTATTTGACAGAGTAACAGAGAGTGTGAGAGAGAGACAGAGAGAAAGGTCTTCCTTCCCTTGGTTCATTTCCCAAATGGCCGTTGCGGCCGGAGCTGCGCCAATCCAAAGCCAGGAGCCAGGTGCTTCTTCCTGATCTTCCATGTGGGTGCAGGGACCCAAGCACTTGGGCCATCCTCCACTGCCCTCCCAGGCCACAGCAGAGAGCTGGACTGGAAGAGGAGCAACCAGGACTAGAATCGGCGCCCATATGGGATGCCGGCGCCGCAGGCAGAGTATTAACCAAGTGAGCCATGGCACCAGCCTCTTCATATTTAATATCATTATTATGTCTTCCTTTATTTATTGGGCTACTTGTTATCTTATGATTGAAGTTCCGGATTGTCTAAGTTTTAGATATGGAGCCTTTATAAAATATATAAGCTAAAAATATTTTCTTACTGTCTGTGATTTGTCTTTTTTAATCAACGTGTTTTGATGAGACGTTTTAAATTTTGATAAATTTTATTTTATTATTTGATCTGCATGTCTATCTTCACACTAATATCAAATCATAGCAACCTAATGTCTTGATTTATACGCAGTCTTGATCACTGTTGCTTTCTAATAATTCTGGAAATCTGGTAATTGCAGTCTTTCATATATTTTTTTTTCAAGTTTGTTTTGAAATATGGAGTAATCATCAGGTTGAGCCTGAAAAGCTAGCACAAGTAATGAGCCACCTGGAGAAATTATTTGGAAATTATGGCCTTTGATCCATTTATGGAAATTGTTTAGAAGTTCCACATGAATTATTCTCTAATTTCAAATCATGGAGAAATAAAATTCCATTAAGTCCATTTAGTCAGAGGAAAGTACTTAAAAATAAAAGTTCCCTTGAGTTTTCTAGTAGTGGTTGCTTTCTTCTAAATACTGTCAACTAGACAAAAACAAAAATAAAAAATAAGGCACAATTGACTGATTCAATTTTGGTTAAGAAATTTCGAAGCAGTACCAGGCCAGCACACCATGCATAGGCAAGGGTAAATTTTTTAAAAAAATGTTTATTTATTTATTCAAAAGTCAGAGTTACACAGAGAGAGGAGAAGCAGAGAGAGAGAGAGAGAGAGAGAGAGAGAGGTCTTCCATCCGATAGTTCACTCCCCAGTTGGCTGCGAAAGCCAGAGCTACGCAGATCTGAAGCCAGGAGCCAGGAGCCAGATCTCCCACACAGGTGCAGGGGCCCAAGGACTTGAGCCATCCTCCACTGCTTTCCCAGGCCATAGCAGAGAGCTGGATTGGAAGTGGAGCAGCCGGGTCTTGAACCGGCACCCATATGGGATGCTGGAGTTTCAGGCCAGGGCTTTAACCTGCTGCGCCACAGCGCCAGCCCCAGGCAATGGTAAAATTTTAAGCAAATAATTAAGTGAAAGGAGCTTAAATTTGGGGGGTGAACCAACAGAAGGAAGACCTTTCTCTCTGTCTCTCTCTCTCTCACTGTCTATAACTCTACCTGTCAAATAACAACAACAACAAATAAAACAACAAAATAAATATGAAAATGTTGTGAAACTCACTAGTCATTAGGGATATGCAAATTAATATCACAATAAATACATCCATGCACATATTAAAGTAGATAAAATTTAAAAGACGGGGCCAGAGCTGTGGCCTAGCAGGTAAATAAATAAATAAAGTAAATAAATGAAATCTTAAAAAAAAGAGACATGTGTGCAGTTTATATTGTCTCTTTCTGGTATGCAGTCTCCTGATTATACTTCAAAATTCTGCCACATAAAATTAAGTGCTTCCTGAGAAAATGCATTTAAGTCACTAATGTAAATTCCAAATAGTACAGAATGAAACAATATAATTTAATCATTTTATTTGTTTTAAAGTCATAGTTACAGAGAGAGAGGAGAGGTAGAGAGAGAGAGAGAGAGAGAGAGAGAGATTATCTATCTGCTGGTTCACTCCCCAGATGGCTGTAACAGTCAGGCCTGGGCTAGTCCAAGGGCAAGACCCAGGAGTTTCTTCAAGCTCTCCCACATGACTGCAACACTCAAGCAGTTGGACCATCTTCCGCTTCTTTCCCAGGCCATTAACAGGGAACTGGGTTGGGAACAGAGCAATCAGGGCTCAAATCGGCTCCCATATGGAATGCTGGCAATGCAGGTGGTGATTTAACTCACTGGGTCACAGCACCCGCCTCGATAATTTAACTCTTAAGTATTATGAAACATTATCATAATTGTTAGTCAAAATGTCCACTCAAATAATAAGAAAATAAAATGTCTCAGTTGTTAATACTTTAGTTTTAAGAATGCAGTAAACCCTGTATTTTCTTTCTACTGCATAGGACTGTGCCATGTGATTATAATTAAGAACAGAATGAATCATATAGTAAAATCTCCTCATTCTACATTGGAAATAGCCCCTTAGCATTACTTTAATGATGATTACATTAAGAGTAGATTATTCTTGGAGCCAGCGCTATGGCGTAGTGAGTAAAGCCACCGCCTGCAGTGCCGGCATCCTTTATGGATCCTATGTTGAGTCCCGACTGCTCCACTTCCTATCCAGCTCTCTGCTATGGCCTGGGAAAGCAGTAGAAGATGGCTCAAGTGCTTGGGCCCATAAATCCACGTTGCAGACACAGAAGAATCTCCTTGCTTCTGGCTCTGGATTAGCCCAGTTCTGGCCATTGTGGCCATTTGGGGAGTGAACCAGTGGATGGAAGAACTCTATCTCTCTCTCTCTGACTCTGCTTCTCTGTAATTCTGCCTCTCAAATAAATAAATAAATAAAAGTATTAAAAACCAAGAGTAAATTATTCTTGTGTAGCTGAGTAGCTATTATCTTTCAATACTTTTAGTAATTAGCTATAGTGTAAATGTTCTCTAATAGAATATCTCACATACAAATCTCTTCCAAATTATTTGGGAGCCATAGTAATCTAAAATAATTTTGATGAGAATTCCAGAGAATGCAATAGAACTGATTATTCACTGAATTTTCCAGAAGATTCCTTTTTCATTGATTTACTTTTTCATTCAAAGACTATGGACTTTTTAATTCCTTTGGGGCCAGTGCTGTGGCGCAGAGGGTTAATGCCCTGGCCTAAAACTCCGGCATCCCATATGGGTGCCAGTTTGTGACCCAGCTGCTCTACTTCTGATCCAGCTCTCTGCTATGGCCTGGGAAAGCAGTGGAGGATGGCCCAAGTTCTTGGGCCTCTGCACCCATGTGGGAGACCCAGAAGAAGCTCCTGGCTCCTGGCTTCGGATCAGCACAGCTCCGGCTATGGCAGCCAATTGGGTATTGAGCCATCGGATGGAAGACCTCTCTCTCTCTCTCTCTCTCTCTCTCTCTCTCTCTGCTTCTCCTCTCTCTGTGTAACTCTGACTTTTAAATAAATAAATCTTTACAAAAAAGACTATGGACTTTTTAATTCCTTTAAAATAGTTGCTCAGCATTTTTATATTTGTCTATATTTTTTAAAGATTTATTTATTTATTTGAAAGAGTTACACAGAGAGAGGAGAGGCAGAGAGAGAGAGAGAGATCCTCCATCCGATGGTTCACTCTCCAATTGGTTGCAACAGCCGGAGCTGCGCCGATCCAAAGGCAGGAGCCAGGAGTTTCCTCTGGGTCTCCCACGAGGGTGCAGGGGTCCAAGGACTTGGGCTATCCCTCACTACCCTCCCAGGTCATAGCAGAGAGCCAGATCGGAAGAGGAGCAGCCAGGACTAGAACCGACACCCATATGGGATTGCCAGTGCTTCAGACCAGGGCGTTAACCCACTGTGCCACAGCACCAGCCCCTATCTATATTTTCCATTTGTTGCTCATGATCTGTACACCAGTTATATTGTCATCTTTTCAAAGCTAAAGGAGCCATGAAAAATCAGAATATCTTCATTCAATATAAATACCCAGATGCACTATTTTAGATGCAACTCAAACATCATTCAAATACCTAGAAACATACAGGTCAAGCTGTGGACACTGATTCTTATTCCTTTATTCTTGAGCCATTAAAGAAAGTCTTCATTGGAAAAAGGGATTTTGACATATTGACATCGTTGTATACCTTAATATTCTTTTCTGAAAATGTAGTAACCTGGATAATCTCATATAGCTATAATAAAGTGTTATAACACACACAAATAAGCTGTAGTTTTCAGCTCTTGATTAAGTTTATGTCTTTTTGTAAATCTGGTGATTATATCAGTATTCTTCAAAGGCCATAAATATGGCACAGCACCTGTAACCACATAAAATAATTTTGCCTTGGTTGACATTGAATTGGGAAGGCTGTTGACTCCGGGTCAAGTTTAAGAGACAAACCTCTTGGAAGGTATTTTATAGTATCATCTGAGTGAGCAACAGGATAAACATCACCATAAAGTTCACATATTCTTACCAATTTTCTTATTTATATCCATAAATATACAATAATTATGCTCAGATTTTAGCTCATATAATGCTTATATAGACCTAAGTGTTTATAAATGTATAGTCAAGAAAATAAATGAGTAGGTATATTCATACTCATATGTTACTCATTATTTTCATATAAATCTAAACATTAACATCCAAAGTCCAGTAGGTTTGGTACAATGGCAAATAAATACTACTTAGAAAAATTGTAAACTTTGCAATTTTCTACATTTTAAGCAGGTTTTCAGAGAACAAATTCTGAAAGCACTAATGATTTAACATATAAATTTAAGACATATATATATGTATATATATATATATATATATGATATATTCTTTCCAACACTGAACAGTGTAAGGAGCACCTGCCTCATCTTTCTCTAATAAAAAATTTTGCTGATTTGTTTTAGCTGATGACAATAGTCATTAACCAGTGACAATAATAATGAACAATAATTCAGTTGACTTTGAATTAAACTCACTAAAGATAAAGCTATATTTTAAAAGATGATTACTTAGATTAAATGTACATGTAATGGAAAAATGCTATTATATTTTGGAAGAAAATGATCATCTGAAATAATCTGTTTCAAATATTTCACTTTGAATTACCAAATCAAAGTACAGTACAATTCAATGCTAACACTAACAAAGCATGCATGATATTTTTCTGCGTCCATCCTATAAATTAAGTTGCTTTCTTGAAGACATTCTAATTATAAAATCCATGTTTCAGTTACAAGTCAGTTGTGAATAAATGGGCCCGCTTTAAGTCTGATTTCACCAGCTGTATTAATTTCAGACCGCATGTCTCCTTTCTTTGGTTTCCTCTATTGATTCTGCAAAAAGAGAATGGTATTTGACTAGAATGAAAGTGTATACTCCAGCTAATTTTGATATTTCATTTGCAAGTGACTTCATGTAATGTCCTTCTCCTTTGATCTAATAATGAAAATGTGTCAGTATATTCTCATTACAGCAGCAAGGTAAAGCAGCCTACGCCTCCTGGGGCCAGAAGGACTACACTTTGTGAATTTAAAATGAGAAAGCTATACTCCCAATGCTTGGCCAGGAGTGTGCTACAAACCTTTTTTCTTCCTTCAGCATTTGGACCAACTGAGAATTTAAAAGCCGATGACACACACAGGTTCCAATATTGAGAGAGGGAGAGGGAGGGAGAGAGAGAGTGAGAAGAGGAGGGAGAAAGAGAATGAGAATGCACGTTAATAGATTGCCTTGATTATAATTAATCAACACATTTAAAATCTGAGAGCAAAGTCCTTGATGCTATATTCTTTTCAGCTTATCATCAGGATACTTTTTTGATATTTAGGATATTTTGAATAGTAAAGTCTACATCGGTTTGAATTTACAGTGAACAAACTGCTTAAAACATTTCCTTCTATATGTGTATAAAAATAAAATTGGACTCTATCATTCTCTAAAAAGCTAACAACAAATAAATATTTCTAGTTAGCACCAAAATATAATACAGTGAGTGAATTTGGTAATTATATGTACCTAACAGGAAATATGCATCCTAAATATATTTCAATTCAAAAATTCTGTCTTTATTTATAATTCTTACAAATGATTATATATAGTATAAGAAGATAGTTAAAGTCTTTAAAATTAGAGTAGCATACTTTTAAATTAATTAATTTATTTGTTTCTATTTTAAAGGCAGGAAGGCAGAGAAAGAGATGAATGGATCTTCCACCCATTGGTTCTGTGAAAACCAGGACTGGGTCAGGTTGAAGCCAGGAGCCTGGACTTGAATCTTAGTCTCCCATTTGACTAGGAGGAACTCAAATACTTGGGCCATCATCTGCTCCCTCCCAGGGTGAGCATTAGCAGGAAGTACGACATGGAAGTGGAGCTTGACTTCAAACCCAGGCACACCAATATGGAATGTGGGTTCCAAGTGATTCTTCATCACTGTACCAAACACCCACCCCAAGAAGTATTTTAAATCTTTCAAAAAAAAAAAAAACATAAACATAATTTTCTTTTGTTTTAAAAGGGAAAGTTGAACAACATATATAATTAACATGATAACATGCCTACATTAAATAATTTACATATATATTATAATAGCTTTAGAATTTTGTGCTTTTAGTGAGTTGGACACTGTCTTTCCAAAAGATATGACTTAACACTTGATGCCTGTGAGTGCGAATTTAATAACTATGAGTGTGAATTTATTTGGTACTGAGGATAGGATTGTCTTGAATTTAGGATAGGTCCTAAGTACAAAAATTTATCTTTATAAGAAAGAGAAGGATGAGCTCCGAGACATAGAGACATAGGAAAACAAACAAACAAAAAAGAACACATGGAGATAGAGGTAGAGATTGGAGTGATACATCTACAAGCCAAGTAACTCAGAAGACTGCCAGAACTAGAAGCTAGGAATGAGGTATTGAACAGATTCCAAAACTACTAACACCTAGGTTTCAAATGTGAGTCCTCTATAACTGTGAGATAATAAATTTCTGTTAAGTCACCAAGTTTATAGTAACTAAAGCAATAACTCTACGAAGCTAATAAAATGATCTACACTGGATCAAAGAACACTGATATAGGTTTAATAACTATAATCTTAAATGTCAAGGACAATTGTTTATAGCAGTGCAAATAATTAAACAGGAACCACCTACCAAAGTATGCATAATTTTCTTGCAGATGTGACCACAGAGAATGTTTCCTGAGAAGATCCAGGATTTGCATGGTAAACATTTCAGAAAAAAAAAAAAGAGCAGACAGCAAGTAGCTTTCAGAATAAACACAATTCCACAGACAAGCCATATTCAGAAGGCAAGGTAGTACTTTAATAGATGACATTATAAATCTTACTTTGATCCTTCAGCAAAAAAGAATAGAGAAATTAGTTCTAAGATGAACTTGTGTCTTCAAAGGAGAAATTCTCTGTGCTTTCAAATAATTTTTAATTCACTTTCTTGACCAGATTTTAACTTTATATTCTCCTGCTTTTCTAAACTAGGGCCTAAAGCCCTTGCTTACAAGTAGATTTGGAGAACTGCTTCAAGGATTCTTATTTCAATAGGACTGGGGATATGTAAATTCACAGTATTTTTAAAGGATAATTTGATTCATATGACAAAAGAGGTATTGAGCAATATGTTGAAGTAACTGCTTAGAAAAATGTGTTATATCCTTACTCTGACATAAAATGTCCCCATGACACTATTAGAAATATGGATTCTTGGGAGCTGGCATTTGGTCTTGTGGCTAAGAAGCCAGTTAAGGTATCTACATCCCACGTGGAAATGCCTGGATTAGATGCACAACTCTGACTCCTGATTCTAGCTTCTCAGCAACGCACACCCTGGGAGGCAGTAGTAATTTCTCAGTATTTGGATCCCTGCCACTTGTATGAAAGACCTGGACTGAGCCCTGGCACTTGGTTTTTGCCTCGGCTGAGCTCCAGCTGTTGTAGGCCTTCGGAGCTGAACCAGTGGATAGGAGCTATATGTCTGTTCATCTTTCTGTCTGTCTCTGTTTCTCTGCCTTTCAAGAGGAAATACAGGTTCTCTAATTATTAATACTGGCCCACTGACGAATCTGTGGTTGTAAGACATCTTGTGATTATTACGACTAGGCAGTTTCACAAGATAGTGGCTTAGAACCAAAAATTTGACCTTGGATAATTTAATTACATGCACTGGCAGCAAAATAAAAAAAGCAAGAACCTAAAGAGAAGTGAAACTCATTCTTTACCATATATTACAAAACAGGAGTTTTAGTAAACACAGCAACATAACTTTCTGGTAAAACAAAACTCAATTTTTTTTTTTCAAAAGTACCTTTGAGGTCAATGTTCATCCTAGTGTTCTCAGCATCTGCAGATTCCCTCAGCCTGCTGCTTGAACAGTTGTTAATGAATGAATATCACCCCAGCCTACCCCCCTGCTGTTGCTCATTTGCCCATTAGCATCTGCTTAAGCAGCAGGCTGGGAGAAGCTCTGGTGCCCAATCAATGTAGCTGATGAGGGCTGGGGTAGGGAGGCCTCTGTTGCCAACAGAGTCAGAGCATAAATCAACTCCAATCTTGGCAAAGGTTATTAATCTTCCAACGGGTGACTTATATATCACTGTGCTGGGATGGAGAAAAGCTATCCTTGACATTTATGGGAAACAAGATAAAGGTAAAACATTATTTGTATGCTAACCTGGGCAAATCTGTTGAACCTCCCAAGTCTCAGTTTCCTTACCAGAAATGTGATTTACAATAAGACTCAAATGTCTTTGATGCTAGGTATGAGCCCAGAGATACAAAAACACACATAGAAAGACAATCACCTTTCCTTTAAGAATTTTCTGGAGTGAGTTTTTTTTTTTTTTGCTTGTTGTTTTAAAGCATAAGATCATCTCATTATCAGCTTGTTAGGGGAAGATTCCTCCACTATCACATTGAAATTCGTTATTTGATATTTCCAAATTTTACAATTTGGAAATTAGATAAGAATGAAATTCTGTCTTTTGCAACAAAATGGATACAACCAGAGACCATTATGCTTAGTAAAATAATGCAGTCTCCAATAGTCAAATATCATGTTTTTTCTTTTATGTAGTAGTTAATATGGAATATAAAAACTTTGTAAGAATAAAACTAACACTTATGATTTGATTGGTGTCTATAGCCCTTGTCTATTTACCTGTGGAACAGTGGCCTTTCTACATTTTACTTGTTGAACATTGTGGTTAGTGGTGCATTAAGCCTGTGATTATAAAGTGAAAGTATGTTATTGCAAAAATTAAAGAAAAATAAAGAATAAAGGAGGGTATTGGTGGAGAAAAGGGGAGAAGGATGGTAGTATGGTTATCTTCATAGAAATGTATCTTCAAAGTACATAAAATCTATTCTCTAGTATTAAAAAATAAAAAAAATAGATTTAAGAAAAAGAAGAGAAATTGGCTTGATACTGAAAAGAAAAGGTACATTCCATAATTAGAATGGATACTAACTTCTTGTTCACATAGAATGGTTTGTTTTTAATACATATAACACTGGCAGATGACTTGTGAAAGGGACTGGACATGTAGTATAATGGAAAGAGGTCTGCCACAGATGAAGATGAGGCTCTGGTAGAATATTCCCGTAATAATGGACAGGGTTGAAGTTATAAGAAAAGATGGATTACTAAACAATGATACCATGTTTGAAAGTATTTTTCACAGTAGAAAGTGATAAATATAAAAAGGTTAGTCTGTGAACAAGATGTTACTATTTTCTGTGTGAGAGATTTTTAAATTACATGAGAAGTGGCATGCAAACAAATCCACTGGGGACTCTGTGGTAAATACCTTACAAAGAAAAGCACTCCATAGAAAAATCACTACATCTTTCTACAGCCATTGTAGACCAAACAGCGCTTAGAATTCCATTTGGGTATATTAGAGACTTATTAAACTACATGCCTCTCTCAATAAAATTGATGCTATTAGAAAGTTGCCACTCTAAAGTGAAAAATAAAATACTACAGTATATATAACTAGTATATCATTGTATCACATTTAGAAATAATAATATAGTAAAATGTGCCACAATTATGTTAACATGGAGGTAGTAGAAATACAATCACTTCCTAGCACCTCAATAATGTCAAATTTTGTATATAATGATTTATATAATTTATTTCTACAATATAATCATTTGTTTCAAAATCTTTGCTTCCAGAAGAAAATTCTTATAACTGAAAATGAATCTATATCATAGTTAACTGAAAAATACCAGTAATAAAAGTAATAAAATTAATAATACACCTGTAAATATTATATAATAGAGAACATTTTACCATGTCATCAGCATAAGAAAATGAACCATCCCAAAGTAACCAGGATTTTGATAATTGTGGTATCTGGGTTTCATTGTTCACATTTGTCCAATTCTCCATCAGAAAAATGGCACGAATGGGCACTGAGGTTTTGAATTGTACTTGGAAATCAGTTTTACATAGAGAAATTGGAATTGTAAAAGGAAAATAAGATTATAGGAGTACTTTGAGATGATTCTATGGAATATTACATCTATTGCACTGATTAAAATCTAATCAATCAAAACTTCAGGGTAAAGCATGCACAAAAAGTCTTAGAAATACATGTGGTATTCATGAAAAGCTTACCTGAACAAAACAAAATAAAGTTACAAATATTCATGAGTATGAATAAATTTAAAATAGTCATAAAATGCCACAAAAACCAGAAAGAGAATGTAGGTTTGTTGAAGGTCAAAGGTGAATTATTAATTTCTATTTCTATTTTGGAAAACAATATTTAATTCATGTATTTATTTATTGTGTTGTGATGAAGACAGATAAATGTGTAGAGTATTGAAAAATAATGTTTGGGATTGGTGCTGAGGTGTAGCAAGTTAAATCCTGACCTGCAGCTCAGGCATCCTGCATGGTCGCTCATTCTAGTCCTGGCTGCTACACTTCCTATACAGCTTCCTGTTAATGCGCCTGGAAAAGCAAGGGAGGATGATTCAAGTGCTTGAGCCCCTGCACCCATGTGGGATACTGGGAAGAAGTTCCTGGCTCCGTGTTTATCTTGGTCCTGGGCATTGGGACCTTTTGGAGATTGAACCAGTAGATGGACGATCTCTCTTTCTCTCAATCTCTCTCTGTAACTTTGCCTTTCCAATAAATTAATAAATGCTAAAAAAGATAATGTCTATTAATCAAGTTAAATTATCCAATTATTAAACAAGAATCCACCCATATGTAGCAATTTAATATCTATTTTTGCATATGTAGGATGAATCTGGACATCCTATCTCTTGTTTTTTAAATTACCCTATGTGATGCTGATTCTCCAATATGGAGAACTCAAGAATTGGTCTTCTGTGTACAAAGTTAATTGAAAATGAATCTGAATGGAGAATGAGACTGGCAAGGGGAGAGGGAAGAGGTAGAGTAGTGGGAGTGTAGGTGGGAGGGCAGGTATGGTGGGAAGAATAGCTACGTTCCTAAAGTAGTACTTGTGTAATTTGTATTCCTTAAAAAATAAATTAAAAAGAAAAAAAAAAAGATCTACCTACATGAAGAATAGCACAGCTGGGTAAGAGCTGCCTCTTCCTGCATTCCTTCAGGATAGATCCAATATGGCACCTCGTCTATGGCTACCGATTCCCAGAATCATTTATTACTGACTGGAGCATCTCCACCTGTAAGTCCTTATGTGGTCCTTGTAATGGAAGCTAGCCAGGATGAAAGGTGACTGCTAAACCACAGCAGGTACAGCTTTGAAAAGTGGGACTCTGGTTATGTCAGACCTGAGTACCATAACAGAGACCTGGAACTCCTGTACCTCGCCTGGAACTGAAATGCAAAAAGCTTTCAAATGCTGGTGAAGGATGGCAGCCTACTTTTTCTGTTTCATCCAGAAGAATACCCATTGGGGAGTTTTCTACATGAAGATTAGTCAGCAAAATGTTTCCTTCTAGACCAATCGATCCTCTTAGTTAAACATGTGGAAGAGCCCTGGGTTCCCAAATTCACTTGCTAGATCTTAAGTGTCAATCATCCCTTTTTCAGGAAGCCCATGAGATGCAGAAATCTGGGTTCCTATATCCCTACAGGTAGACAGAATTGTGCTCAACTTACCTCAATTTCCTCCAGAGTATGAAGCCTATCCCAGTTTGTTCCTGTTCCAGGATCATATTCCAGTACCAGTAGAAATATCCACACTGAGCCCTGATATCCCTCTTTCCTATATCTGTTCCTTGATACCCATTAGAATTATAAGAGTATAGCACTTCTAAAGTATTTATATTCTTAATCAACATCTAAAAATTATACTTAATTATGAGATGCCATGTGGTCTTTAAAAATGTTTAAAAATTTAACTGATATAAAAAGTGGATGTATTTATGGGCTCCTATATGGTATTTCTATACACATATACATTGATTCACATCAAATCATGATAAAAATATCTATCTCCTCGAACATTTAAGGTGTATTTATGGGGAAATATTCAAAATCTTTTTACAAGAGAAATACAAGTTTCATTATCCTTTTGTATAGTCACCCTACTATGCAACAGAATATCAGAATTCCTTATTTTTATACAGATACAACTTAAAGCTGATTAGTGTTTCCTCCCATGTGATGTTTTGATATATTCATGTACTGTAGTATAGTTAAGTATTACATATCCTCATTTATCATTTCTCTGTGGACAAATACTAAATCCTTTTCTTTAGCTTCTTAAAATATACTTTAGCATTCTCTATAGCCATACTATAGTGCAACAGAACACCCAAACCTATGTAATCATACTTAATACTTGTTGAACAACTTTTCCTTATCCCTTCTTCCCCATCTATGCTCCTCAGGGTCTGATAATCACTATTCTACTCTGTACTTGTTCATGATCTACTTTTATAGATTCTACACATGAATGACATCAAGTGGTATTTGTCATTATGCACCTGGCATAATTCACTGAAGATAAGGCCTTCAATACCATCTATATTGTCACAAATAACATAATATAATCCTTGTTTATGTTTAAAAAGTATTCCATTGTGTGAACATACAGCATTTTCTTTATCCATTCATCACTTGATGGACATATAGATTGTTTCCATTCCTTGGCTGTTGTAATTAATGATTCAATAAACATGATAGAGCACACATTTCTTTGAAATATTCTTTCTCATTGGATATTCACCAAATAGTGGGATTGCTAGATTATGCACTAGTTTTGCTATTATTTCACTGAGGAACCTCTATATAGTTTTCTATAAATAGCTATATTAATTTATAGTCTTATCAACAGCTCCCTTTTCTTTATATCTTTGCCAGCATATATTATTTTCGCTTTCAATAACTGTTCTAGGGGCTGGCATTGTGGTGTAGTGGGAAATGCTGCTGCCTGTAACACCAGGCTCATTTATGAGTACAAGTGTGTGCTGTAAATGCTCCATTTTTAATCCAGCTCCCAGCTGAATTCCAGGGAAAAGCAGTGGAAGATGGCCAAAGAGTTTGGGCCCCTGCCACTCATGTGGGAGGCCTGGTTGAAGCTCCTGGCTCTTGGCCTCAGCCTGGCCCAGCCCTGGACATGGCAGCCATCTGGGGAGTGAACCAGAAGGTGGAAAATCTCTGTCTCTCTCTGTCTCTCCATCTCTCTCTCTGTGACTCTTTCAAACAAATAAATAAATCTTTAACAAAACTTTGTAACTTAAGTGAAATGATAATTGTTGTTATTTTGATGTGTTATTTTGATGTGTATTACCATAACTAGTGATCTTGAAAATTTAAAAAATATAAATATTGGCCACTTGTATTTCTTTGAGATTTGTCTCTTTAGATCTACTGCCCACTTTAAAATTGGATTTTTTGTGGTTTTGATACTGATTTGCTTGCCATATAATGTAACATAATAAATTCTCCAAGTCCATAGATTGTCTCCTTTATTATTTTCCTTTGCTGTACAGAGCTTTTTAGTTTGTTGAAATCTCTTTTGTGTATATTTGCACTTATATTGCATGCTTGTAGTGTTTGTTCCAGCAAATCTTTGCTCCTTCCAATCTCCCTCAGTGCTTCCCTGTTTCAGTCTAGTATTTTCAAAGCTTTGGATCTTATATGTAGATCTTTAATCCATTTTGAGTTGATTTTTGTACGTGGTGAGGGATAGAGATCCAGTTTTGCTTTTCTGCATGAGGACATACAAGTTTCCCAGCACCATATATTTAAAAGACTATCATATATCCAAATCATATTCTTGACATACTGTTGGTTATAGATATGTAGGTTTCCTTCTAAGAAATTCATTATATTTCTTTGATATGTGTATTTGTTGTTATACCAACACTATATTGCTTTAATTGCTGTAACCTTGCAATATATTTTAAAATCATTAAATGTAATGCCTCTTAATTCTTCTAAGTTAATTTTACTCTTTGGGGGTATTTTGTGGTCTCTTACAAATTTAATTTTTATTTTTCCTTAAAGTTTTATTTATTTATTTATTAGAAAATTATAATGATGGAGGGAAGGTGGGAGTGAAAGGTAGGGAAGGGAAAGGTAGAGAGAGAGAAAGACAGAGAGGGGATGATATATTTTTTATTTGCTGGCTTATGCTAAATGCCTGTGACAGCCAGAGCTGGCCCAGGAACGTCATCTGGATCTCCCATGTTGGTTCTCAACCACTGGCTCCCAGGTGCATGGAGATGTGGACACAGCCCCAGACACATTGATATAATTTGTGTGTCTCCTAAGCAGTGGCTCAAACTGCTGGGCCACAACTCCTGCCTTTCTCCCACCTTACAGTGTGGAGGAGGCTGAATCTGGAAAGGCCTAGAGGAACTTCCTCAGCCAGCCTCAAATTTGAAAACCTGTCTTTAAGTTTCAAATCCCTGGAGGTAAACCACCCAGCGCCAGGGTGCTTTTGCCTAAGGATCATTGAGGTGGTATAATAGGAGTGGCTAAAACCCTTTTGCATCACATCACCCCACCCCTTGCCCTCATCCTGCTCTGTACAGCTTTATAAATTCCCCCCTTTTACAATAAAGTGAGATCCAGCTTCCACTCAACTCCCCACTGCGTCTGATTATCCCCCGGGGTTTGGGGAGGCTGAGTGGGGGTTTGGGGAGGCTGAGTGGCGGATGGCGCACTTACCCTCCTCAGCCAAGGCGAGCTGCGGACAGCCTGCCTAATTCTCCGGTGGTGAAAAGGAAGCATCACCACATTACAGATGTCAGAATTTGGGAATAACTTGAGAAAAATGGTGTTAATTCTTATAAAATGTTTGATAGAATTCATGAGTAAAGACATTGCTTCTGGAATGACTTCTTTGATGGGAGGCCTTTTCACCACAGATTCAATCTGATTTATCTGTTCAAGTTTTCTATTTCATCATCATTCAGTCTTGGCAAGGTGTGTATTTGTTGGTTTATAGCTAATAGTTTCTAATGATCTTTTCCATTTCTGTGGTGTCAGTTGTATTGTTCCCTTTTTTTTCTCTGATTTGGTTTGAGTCTTTTCTCTTTGAGATTTTTGGTTATCCTGGTTAAGGGTTTGTAAATTGACTTTTTGAAAGTGAAAACACTTAGGTAACAGTAGACACAGGAAGAAAACTCTGACCTTCCTTCTTCTCTAAAGCATGAAATGGTTGGCTCCCTGGGTCAATAGACTAACCCTCCGCATGTGGCGCTGGCACACTGGGTTCTAGTCCTTGTCTAGGCACCAGATTCCGCCCCAGTTGCTCCTCTTCCAGTCCAGCTCTCTGCTGTGGCCTGGGAAGGCAGTGGAGGATGGCCCAAGTCTTTGGGCCCTGCACCCGCATGGGAGATTAGGAGAAGCACCTGGCTCCCAGTTTCTGATCAGCGTGCAGCGTGCCAGCCACAGCAGCCATTGGGGGGTGAACCAAAGGAAAAGGAAGACCTTTCTCTCTGTCTCTCTCTCACTGTTCACTCTACCTGTCAAAAAAAAAAAAAAAAAAAAAGCATGAAATAAAATTTCCAAGTAGAACAAATCTTTCCTATACCAGAGGAAAGTTTTATTTGCAAAAAGGCTGAAAAGCTGAGTCAGAGAGAAAGTTTTACATTTGAACCTTGTTAAATTAGTCTGTATCTTCTTAGTTATTTTGTCACCCAGTTAAGTGTCCCAGTTCAAACTTCTTAGTCTTGTAGCATTTTTGCTGCTTATTAGTCTTTTTCCAACTCAGTATATAAGCATTCAAACAAACTGATATTTAGTGTGTTTATTCCTTTATGATGGCTTGTCTTGTGTAAAGCATTACATTTGCTTGATTTTCTATTATTAATATATCTCATTAAAATTTAATTCTTAGGCAATCCAAAAACCCAATAGGGTAAAGGTAACAATTTGGCTCTCCAGCAGTGCAACGAAGCAAGACAGTCTTTTGGTAGAGTGACATGATAAGGAAAATGTGTCCTTTATGAATACTTGATTTTTCTTTGACTCAGCTTTATTTCTTTTTTCAGTCATAAATGATTGTTTTTATAATACTAACTTTCTATATGTATCAAGCATCATGTTTGAATGGTGGTAGGTATTTTAAAGAAGGCACTGGGCATAGCTGCTGATATGTTAATGTATTAGCTTCTTTCCCTCTAGCATCTCTTCCTTTCAGCTTGAAGAACACCTTTCACCATTTCTTGTAAGAAAAGCCTGCTGGAGATGAGTTCTTTCAACTTTTGTTTTTCTCAGAATATCCTTACTTTCTTTTACTAATGAAGAACATCTTTACCAGGTAGTATATGTTCTTCCCTTCAGTACTGTGAATGTCTCACCACATCCTGGCTGGTAAGATTTATGCTGAGAATCTATTGTAAGGTGAGTTGGAACACCCTTAGGTATTATTTATTTCTGTTCAGAATTCTCTCCATACTTCATGTTTAAAAGCCTATGATATTTTGGGGGCTAGACCTAGATGAGTGGAGTCTGTTTGGTGACCTTTATATAACCTGTACCTTGATATTTGAATTTTTTCAAGGCTTAAGAAGTTTTTAAAATTACTTCTTTGACTAAGATTCCTACACCTTTGGCATTCTCAAGTATTTTTATAATTACAATTGCTCAAATATTTCTTCTTATATTTCTGCTTCAAAGATTTTGTAAGTTTTCAGCATTCTTCTTGATTCCTTATTTTTTTCACTTTTCCCCTCATGTTTACTATTTCAAATAGTCTGTCTTCAAGCTCATTTAGTCGTTTTCTATTTCAGATATTCTGCCATTGATTCCTTCTATTGCATTTTCGATTTTGTTTATTATACTCTTTTGCTTAAAGATTTCTTTTTTTTTTTTTTGCATTTTACTTACTTTGAACTCTCTTATAATTCTCTGATAGTCCTGAGTTATGCCTCTTTTTTTAAGGTTATTGAATTCAAACAACTATTTTGAATTATCTATTCATAACTTCATACATATCAATGTTTGATGTTTGATTGCTGTTGCTTCTTTTTGTCTGTTAAGTGAGAGTATGACTCCCTGAAAACTTCTAATGTTTCATGATGCATAACTATGTATGCTTTACTGAAGAATTAAGTAGTCCTGCTCTTCATAATCTGGTTTTGTGTCTGTTATGCTAGAAATTCCAGGCAGTTTTGTATTTGTTTGAGGTTGTGTTAAGTGTTACTATTTCAGCACTTCCTGGTGCCCTGTCGCATTTGCTGCCAGTATAAGGTTGACATATTGACACTATGTCAACACTAGAGAGCACTCCAAGCCAAAGTTTTCCTCCAAACTCCAGTTACTTGTACAGTAAGAATTGGTGGGGTGCCTGAAAAAGGTTAGTCTATCCCTGAAAATATTCACCTGCACCTAGTTTGGGCCCAGATGCCTCATTCATAGTTATTTGGTTTTTGATAAGGTGATATGGGATTTCTTAGGCACTGTACTTCACTCTGGAGAAATATTTCAGGGTCTTATGTAATGGCTTTGTGCCTTTCCCCCTCTTCTTCCCAGGCAATGACTCTTTCTGTATTGCACATCCTGAAATTGAGAAGGCTATGAGGTGAGCAGTAATGTGTCCAACAATGCCACAACACTGGTTGTGCCCAGAGCCCACAACCTTAATTGCTTAGAGTTGAAAGGGTATTATCATCAACTCTTTTTTCCTGCCTTCTTCAATATGTCTTTTAGTATTTCCAAAATATGTTATCTGGTTTTCTGAGCTCTGGTAAAGGTGCTTGTATGACTTAAAGCTCTTCAATTTGATGTCTCCGTGGGGAGGCTATTGCTGAAGGGTCTCACTGTGCCATCTTGCTCTGCCACCTCTTCCATAACAGTTTAATCAGCCTCTGAATGTTCTATTTTGAAGTAAAAATGTAAAATTTGTCTTAATTATCAAAAAAGGACTTTTGAATTTTTTTCTTGCCTTATTCATAAATCTGGATAACCTTTGAAGGACAAGGTACAGCCTTGCCTGAAGAACAGAGCTCACTGTGGTAATTGGAGTATCATTCTGTGAGTCAGCAATCTTGATTGATGTCGCTGTACTTGTGTTTGGGAATAGGGGCATTGCAGTGTGTGAAATTGAGGAGTATGGTGGGCCATTGGTGTGACTATTATTCTTATTCAAAGGAGAAATTTGGACCACAAATACACGTAGGGAACATGCTCTCTGAAGATGAAAGTAAAAATAAATTGATGATATTTTAAGGTTGTGTATATGAAGCTCAAATGCAATTTGAGTGGTTGTTTAAAGACTAGAAGATGTGCCAGAAGTGCACCTATCTGAGAAGCCATGTGAAGTTCGAGTGATGAGGCAACTACTTGTGAGCAAGAAGAAGACTTCCCACAAACCAACCCTACTAGTTCTTTGATCTTGAATATCTTTTCTCCTGAAATGTGAGAAAATACATTTCAATTCCTTGAACCACCTAGTTTATACTGTTCTATAGTGACATCCCTGGGAGAAAACACTTTTCAAAATAGCGTGTTCTTCAGTAATTAAGTTTAAGGTAAATAAAATATGATCATATGAAATCAATGTTATTGTTTGCAAATGTTACCCAGACATTAACCTTATGTGTGCATTTTCTGTAGACACAAATTTTTAGCTTTAATGTTATCTGAATTCCGAATTGGGAAGACAATTTAATGATGACAGAATGACAAGCAATGAAGAAGTTGAGAGAATGATAATGTGACCATAGTGCTAGGAAAATGTTTTTATTTTCTTACTGTGCCTCTCCTTTCTACACCTTACTTTTTTTTTTTTTTTTTTTCTTTCTGGAATGGAAACTTAGTTCTTTGTGAAACTACTTTCTCTCTTGAGTAAACATTTCTTTTTCATCTAAAATGTTATTAAAATAACAAAGATTCGACATTAGGAGAATTTTAAATAGATTTTTTTTTTTTTTTTGACAGGCAGAGTGGACAGTGAGAGAGAGAGAGACAGAGAGAAAGGTCTTCCTTTTGCCGTTGGTTCACCCTCCAATGGCCGCCGCGGTAGCGCGCTGCGGCCGGCGCACCGCGCTGTTCCGATGGCAGGAGCCAGGTGCTTATCCTGGTCTCCCATGGGGTGCAGAGCCCAAACACTTGGGCCATCCTCCACTGCACTCCCGGGCCACAGCAGAGAGCTGGTTAAATAGATTTTTTAGCAAGGAAGGAGATTAAGAAAAAAGTAAAAATAAGCAATCTACTATAAGTCTTTAATTTCATAGAATCCTCAGAAACACACCTTTCATAATGATAAAATTACTGTAATTGATGTTTTGGGAATGCAGATAAAGTTAGATATAGATACAGAAACCAAAACTTATAAAACCAAAGGGCAAAGTAGTCAATATAATGTTTTGTAGTTGAAATCTTCTGAGAGATTATCCCTTCATAAATCATTATACTTGCCTAAAGATTCCTCTATCATACTTCTAAAAGCATAGTAGAATAATTTATAAGTAATTTAAATCATATTCAGAAAAATCACACCTGGATTTAAAACACATTTGTATGCATGGGAAAGCTTCATTTAGTCATTAAATAAATTCAATGAACATTAACAGAAAAAAACACACCAATATACCTACATACCTATTATTTGCACAACATAAATTTGACAAACGAGTTATCTAAATTAAATTCTGACATTTTTCTAAAACAGATACTCTCCGTGACTCTTCACTATGGTTTGGATATGGGGTAAGTGTGTTTCCCAAAATTTCATGTATTGAAAGTTTGGTCCCGAGTGTTAGATATTAAGTAGTGATGCACCTTTTAAGAGACAGGACTTAGTGGGAAGCCATTAGATCACTGGGAGCTCCCTCTCAGAATTAACATAGATGTGAAATTAGGTTTCTTAATAACATAATATAAAGACTTTAGGTGGCACAAATTCTAATACTGTTCATGTCCATCTTGTTATCACTTCAAAAAGGACTGCATAGAGTAATGAAATATACAAAAGACTGTATGCACCTATTTTGTGCAAATCCTTAGTTCTAAATTACTTCCTCAGTATGTTCTTACACTAGAATTTGGTTGAATGTGTCACCCTATATATTTATAAGTTTTTCAGTTCCATTTTATAATAACTCATCTTAAAAATCAATATTTTTGCCTCGGATAATATAGAGTAAATAGTCTATTTAATGCTTACTGGTAACATGGTAACCATTATATCTCCAGGTCATGATTCTCCTCATACTCTATTCCGTAAGCAATGCATCTATGTCTTTTACACCAAATCGTACAGAGAGGAGTAGGAAAATACTTTCTTATATATTATTAACCACATTGTTTTCAAAAAATTAATAATCAATTAAAAGTGGCATTTAATAAGATGGGGAGTTTTTTTGATAAAAATTATTTTTCTCTCCAAAGAAACCTTTTTTAAAATTTTTATTTATTTATTATTATTAATTTTTACTTGACAGACAGAGTTAGACAGTGAGAGAGAGAGACAGAGCGAAAGGTCTTCCTTCCATTGGCTCACCCCCCAAATGGCTGCTACAGCCACCGCAGCACCGATCTGAAGCCAGGAGCCAGGTGCCTCCTCCTGGTCTCCCATGTGGGCACAGCAGCCCAAGTACCTGGGCCATCCTCCACTGCCCTCCTGGGCCACCGTAGAGAGCTGGACTTGGAAGAGGAGCAACTGGGACTAGAACCCAGCGCCCATATGGGATGCTAGAGGATTCATCAAGTGAGCCATGGCACCGACACAAAGGAGAGATTTTTAACCATTAAAGGAAAAAAAAGATATTCTATAGAAGCATTGTAATTGTAAAAAAAAAAATACTTGTCTGATTTTGTAGCAAAAATTATATAAAGTTAAGAGAAAAAGAAAAAGGGAGTGAATGAGATGCGAAAAAAAAAAAAAAATCTTTGTTTATATCCTGAACTTGACAGGTAGTAGATAAGGGAGATATCTGATAAGTCATCAAGATTAGTATCTGACGAGCATGGAAGAAGCAATGAAATTCATAAGTTTCTAGTACATTTTAGCCTATTAAGCTTGTGAATATTGATTGGCATTCTATAGGATATAGCCAAAAACATTTATGATTTTAATTAGAAAAAAATTTAAAGATTACTTCAGTTTCTATAATTGACTCTATTATCTAAAAACAATGATTTCACTTCTTCAATTAAAATGGCTTTGATGGTAAACAGAATGGAATATGTCCCTATTGAAAATGAAGCTGGATCTGTCAAATGTTGATTGGTATACCATGAACTCAAACTCAGTTAATGATAGCTAAGAGATAAAGGTGTATTTGCTAGGTCTGCTACTGTCATGGAAGAATTCTTTGATGAGTTACACTGAGTTATTATCTGTCTCTTGGAGAAAACACAAATGCATTATGTACCATATCAAGGTCTTGTCATTTGCATAGGTGTAACTAACGTATGACAATTACTAATTTGAAATGTCTCAGAGCTTGAGACAAATATAATCTTTCTTTCTATAAACTTTCCACACATAATTTTAAAGGGAGACATGAGTCACATCTTTCATGAGTGTGATATTTTCTTAAGTGGGATAAACTCCAAAGTTTACTTGATGTGAGGAGACATATCTTGAATGTGATATTTTGAGATTTAAGTAGAGTAGTCATACATTTCTTAAATTTTTAAGGATTGCAATGTGGAAGCCTGTAGAGTGAAATCCAGCAGAATATATCTAAGGTGTCTTACCCTCTAGAATCAGCATGTATTTCAATTTTATTGTCATTCTTAATTCCTGCTATATTCTAGTCTTGATTTTAAACTAATTTTACCTAAATTGTTAAATTGATTCACTGAATATTTTCTTTGAATATATACATACCCAAATATCCACACATATATAAAGTATTTTATAATGAAGTGTCAGATAAAATAAAGATTAAATTATGCATGAAATTCATTATAAAACTGTAAATCTAGCAAAAGATGAGAAACATTTTACTCTTCCAAAATGGTATATTAGACCCTGAATCTACTTCATGACTCTTAGATTGAGAAAACTCGATTAGTAAAAGAATGAAAGATGAGGAGAATAAAATGAAATAGCGTGAATGTTTAAGGAATTCCCAGAACATAAGCCATTTTGGCTATATGAGCAAAATATTTGACTTGAAATCACATTAATCCAATTCAAAATTGAGTTTTTATGTAATTTTCACTACATTATGTAGAACAGTTCAAAGAAACACCATTGTCCCCAAGAATGTTTTTTCTATGCAGGGTTTTGCATATTTTTGTGCTGGCCAATAAGACTATTAAAATTTTACTCCTTCTTAATCAAATTACTTACATGAGAAATAGATTTGTTTTCTTTTCTTTTTTTTTTTTTTTTTTTTTCAGGCAGAGTGGACAGTGAGAGAGAGGGAGACAGAAAGAAAGGTCTTCCTTTTGCTGTTGGTTCAACCTCCAATGGCTGCCACCGCCGGCACGCTGTGGCCAGCGCATCGCATCCGAAGGCAGGAGCCAGGTGTTTCTCCTGGTCTCCCACACGGGTGCAGGGCCCAAGCACTTGGGCCATCCTCCACTGCACTACCGGGCCATAGCAGAGAGCTGGCCTGGAAGAGGGGCAACCAGGACAGAATCCGGCACCCCGGCCTGGACTAGAACCCCGTGTACCAGCGCCACTAGGTGGAAGATTAGCCTGTTGAGCCACGGCACCAGTAATAAGAAATAGATTTCTAAGCAAATATATCATTGGGAATATAGTGTGAAAAGTTTAAAATTTCAAAATTTAATTAGTATCCCTATCAGTTGGAATTTGAGTATGTAAAATGTTTTGTTTTTCTTTTTACAAATAATCAGGTGAAAAATGAGATAACAGATATACTTAACTGTTCTATTAGATAGAATCAATGTTTTCTCTATGTGCATTTAATGTTTTCATAAAATGTTTAACTGTCATGTGAAATTTAAATTTTAGAGATCTTTAGAATTTATAAGTGACCTGAATTTGAATTTCAGTACTGTTTTTGTTTTCTAATGAAAAATAATTTCATCCAATATGTAAGGTTCTTTCACCCAGTTATGTTGATTATCTTTTTGATATGTATTTAGATAATATCAGTTCTATTCCAATTATATGGCAGTAATGCATTAAGTAATGCTTTTAAACTTGTATTCAGCAGTTTCAAATATTCAATTATAGTGAATTTGCAGATACAATCTTCATTAATACTATTATTTAACTGAAAATAAATATTACTTTTTTGCTTAGGAAATTTTCAGATAATACAAAATAATCCAATGTGAATACCAATAGCAGCATTATAATTTTATCTATCATAATAGTATTCAGCAGATTTCATAAATCACATGGTTAAAATTCAGTATTATATATTAATTGAAAGTTTTTCCAAAGCTGATTACACTTAAAATAAAGGATCAGCTGTAGCTTAAATCCTAACCATGCATTTCATTAGTATATTTTAATGTGGAGCAGTCAATTATCCTGAAAATATAATACAATAATATCCAGGCTATAAAAGTCACAGAATTCAGCAAGAAACATTGTGCAAGTGTAAATGTTCAGATTTCAAAAGCAAATCATAAGAACAGGAATATCAAAGTTATCATTGGCAGCAATTCTCATTGTTATTTGCAAATGTTTGATTTTCTTTCTCATCCAGAAGCACATTATATACAATTGCCTATATTCAGATGGATTGAAATCAACAGATGCCATTCAACACATCTATGTTTGTGACATTTGATTTGTGTTTGCTGACTTTCTTCATAGCATATGCTTATTGACTTTCTTCATAGCATATTCCTATATCTTGCGTATATCTCCTGATGTGTGATCAAAGGAGCTTCTTGGAACATATCAATTTCAGTTCTCTGGAAGCTGATTGTGATGTACCTGCCAGGATTCCTCCATAAGGTTGTTAATATTTTCTTTTCCACTTACTCACAATTAAAAAAAAAAAACAGCTGGACAAACTTAACAAATCATAATTACATATACATATCTTATCTATTCTTTTTATCTATCTCTCCATCTTATCTGTTTATATTAGCAATTTTGTTTTGGAATTTGTGTAAAGCTGGTATATTGATTAGAATCTGTTCTTCCAGACACAAATCTTTTAAAGCAGTGGAAAATGCAAATGAGAATATTCATGTGGAAAATAAGAAGAGACATATAATATCTGAGAAATTACCAGAATGTATAATTTGATAGAATGACATCAACAAGATCAAAGTACAACACAACCAAGTCACACATATAAGAAAACAATTTTCTGTGTGTAAATATATAAACACAGTTCAGGGCAAGCAAACATGCAATCAAGGGAAGGTACTGAAAAATTATTAGGGTAATTTATTAAGAGAATTCATTTGTAGCAACTTCACAAATTTGTTCATCTATTTCTTTTGAGAAACTCCACACCCAGTGTTGAGGAAGGCTTCTAACAAAGGTAGATGTGGGATCCTAGAAGCAAAGCAGAACTTGAGAATAGATTTCCCCCACCTCACTGAGGAGCTGGAGGGGATGACCCAAGGGGAGGAGGAAGAAAGAAAGAAGATTGACAGCTACTACCAAGAGGTGGAAACATTAAAGAATTTTCAACTGGGACAAAGTCATGACTTTGTCACTGTATAGACTAGGAGCAAAAATTTTGCAATTGTACTTGAAAAACATTCCCCCCAAATAAGTAATGTGTTAACAATCCTAAAGGAGGCCGGCGCCGTGGCGTTAGGCTAATCCTCCGCCTTGCAGCGCCGGCACACCGGGTTCTAGTCCCGGTCGGGGCACCGGATTCTGTCCCGGTTGCCCCTCTGCCAGGCCAGCTCTCTGCTATGGCCCGGGGAGGCAGTGGAGGATGGCCCAAATCCTTGGGCCCTGCACCCGCATGGGAGACCAGGAGAAGCACCTGGCTCCTGCCTTCGGATCAGCAAGATACGCCGGCTTCAGCAGCCATTGGAAGGTGAACCAACGGCAAAAAGGAAGACCTTTCTCTCTGTCTCTCTCTCTCACTATCCACTCTGCCTGTCCAAAAAAAAAAAAAAAAATCCTAAAGGAAGCATTTCTCACCTACAAGATTGGTCATAATTATGAAGAGAGAATAAAATTGCAAGATAGGGGCCAGCACTGTGCACTGTGGTGCAGCAGGTTAAAGCCCTGGCCTGGAATGCCATCATCCCATACGGGTGCCAGTTCTGGTCCCAGCTGCTCCACTTCCAATCCAGCTCTCTGCTGTGGCCTGGGAAAGCAGTAGAAGATGGCCCAAGTCCTTGGCCCCTGAACCCACCTGGGAGACCAGGGGAAAGCTCCTGGCTCCTGGCTTTGTATCGGCGCAGCTCAGGCCACTGTGGCCATCTGGGGAGTGAACCAGCGGATGGAAGTCCTTTCTCTCTGTCTCTACCTCTCTCTGTAAGTCTTTCATGCAAATAAATAAAAAATAAATCTTTAAAAAATTTCAAGATAACTTACTATTCTTTTGAGCAAAAATGTCAAAATTGACACAGCAGTTCAGCTCTGAATATATATTCCAGAGAAATATTTTGCATACTCATGATAATTAATCCATAATATTAAGTTATTACTGGTTAAGCAATATAATCAAAAAACAAAATTAAATTAGTAATCAATAATTGGTTAAAGATTTCATGCATTCAGTAGAAGCACTAAAGCACAAATATAGAAAACATAGAAAATATTTAAATATTGTTTACTAATCTAAAATGATGTTATAACAGTATATATATTTGAGTATGCCACCATTTATTAAGGAGCTCCACTTTTACTAATATGCACCACTGACCCTTGTGTAACATAATAATAATGTATAGATTCTAAAATTATTTTCTAGATTTGCCTTAAGATTTACTATAAAATAAATTATTGTGTTCTTCTATATTTTTGAATTGTAATGAAGTCACTTCTACATGTGATAACTTCATAAGATGAAGGCACTATCACAAAACATCTAAAGAATGCTTTAACTTTTATATTAACATTCAATTAATATTTGGTATTTATTCTATATCACACATACTGTCATAAGTCCTTGGATAGCTCAATGAAAAAAATCTATATATCGTACAGTGTAGTGTAGAAAGAAACTTCTATCTGCTAATACTCAAGCCAGTAACATTTCCTATCTTATCTCATCAATTATTTTATCATGGTAAAAAGACATATATCTAGAATTAGCCATCTGGACTCAGTTTAGATGATCCTAACTTTGTTGGCAGAAACCAAAAGTCTCATAATCAGGAGTTAATCGAATGTATGCCACCTTCTCTCCATGAAGGCCTGATCAGGTACTGACTTTGACTACATCAACGTCATACAGTTTCTTCAAGATTGTTTGGTGTGTGTTAGCCTTGAAATCCACAATGAACATAAGTATGTTGTTTTCTGTCTTCTTCTTGACTGAGTCAGTGGTTGATGGAGAACTTGATGGCATAGTGGTCAAGCCTATTTCTCCTGGGGAACCTCTTCCCAGGATATTTACTTGGGCTGCTACTAGAAGTATAGTGTCTTTGGTTAGCAGAATAAGAATCTTTTATTTTATTTTATTTTATTTTATTTTATTTTATTTTATTTTATTTTATTTTATTAAGGAGAATAGTTGCCACTGTCGTATATAGTGGGTTAAGCCACCATCCTGTGATGTTGGCATCCCAAAGGGTTCACTGGTTCGAGTCCTGGCTGCTCCACTTCCAATCCAGCTCCCTGCTAATTAATCTGGGAAAGCAGCAGAGGATGATCCAAGTATCTGGACCCCTGCACCTATGTGAGGGACCTGGAAGCTCCTGGCTCCTGGTTTGGGACTGGCTCACCCCTGTCTGTTGCAGTCATTGGGGTAATGAACCAGTGGATATAAGATATCTCTCTATTTCTCTCTCTCTCTGTCTCTCTCTCTCTGTCTCTCACTCTCTCTTTTTGTAACTTTATCAAATAAGTAATAAATAAATCTCAAAAAAAGAAAGAGGATGTATTTCATGTCTTTCATAGATACAGTTGCATCCACTTTGTTCCAAAAGACAGAAATTCTTTTTTACAGCTGAGTAATACTTCATTGAGAATATATGCAATATCTTCTTTATCAGGTCATCAGTTAATGGGTATTTGGGTTAATTTCATCTCTTTTTTTTTTTTTCAAAAATTTATTTATTTATTTGACAGACAGAGTCACAGTCAGAGGGAGGGAGAGACAGAGAGAGAGGTCTTCCATTGGCTGATTCTCTTCCAAAATAGCCAAAACAGCCAGAACTGGACCGATCTAAAGCCAGGAATCAGGAGTTTATTTTAGGTACCTCACGGGTGCAGGTGCCCAAGCATTTTGCCATCTTCCATTGCTTTTCCAGGCACACTAGCAGGGAACTGGATTGGAAGTAGAGCAGCCAGGATCTAACTGGCCGCTATATAGGATGCTGGGGCCACAGGCAATGGTTGAATGTACTATGCCACAGTGCCAGGCTCTTGATTCCATATCTTAGCTATTGTGAATTGAGCTGCTAAAAACATGGGGGTAAAAATATCTCTTTCATATGCTGATTTCATTTCCTTTGGGTAAATTCCCAGGAGTGGTGTGGTGGGTCATATGGTAGATCTATTTGCAGATTTTTTAGAAATCTCCATACTGTATTATTGATTATCCTTAGGAAAATTGGTTATATACTGATTAATTAACAAGACAATGATCTCAAAGAATTATTTTGCTTTAACTTTCACAGAAATTATTTTATTTTCAGTCTACTTTTTCATGGAAGTTTTGTAACGGAGTTTAATAAAATAAAAGGTCAATAAATACTTTGAGTATTGCTCCTTTTTCACTCATTCATTCATTCCACAAATGTGTCTACCCTGAAATTTTTGCAAGCAAAACATATTTAGCACATATTTAAACCATGATTTACTATATAAAACTCTAGACCTGTCTGCATGCTTTCCAGTTCCTTAGAATCACACAGAAAAAATAAGATATACTTGGCAGTAGAATATGATAAAGAATATACACTCTATTTTTTTTTTTAATTTCCATGGATGCAATATAAACATTGAGGACCAGACTAAATTAACATATTGTTAGACATTGTATTTTAAAAATATATACTAAACTGATCTTCTTATATAAAGAGAATTGAAAATGAAAAAAAATATAATCCAGTTGTGAATAAGAAAATGATGAATAAAATTGTTATTAAAAATGAATTATTAACTGATTTTAATTCTGTAACAAATTAGAACATGGAAGGAAGACAAAAGCTGAATTTTCATTACTGCTTAAGTGGGAAATTAATTCAATCTTTATAGAAAGATAAAAAACAAATTTATCTATTTGTAGTGCAGATAAGATATATATATCACATTGTTATATATATATATATATATATATATATATTACATTGTCACATTATAAACTCTTGAAAATGGCATAATAACCTCTAATTACATACAGTCAACACTAACATATATTCTATTGAGCATAAAGCAATAAATACAATGCATCTGCTTTTGTGTTTGCACACATATAAAACTTTGGATTTAGGTAAGAAAACAAAAGATTTATCTCAGAGTAAAGCCCTGAATAAAAATCTTCCTGAAAAAATATTCACCAATGGGTTTCATTGCCTAATGTGAGTAAGACTGGTGGTGTTGTGAATTCCTAGTACATTCTTGGTAAATCGAATTTTCTCCCCAGACATTTTAAAATAAACACTAGATGTTTAAGAGAGATTTGATAAAGGCTGACTTGATAGATTTTTGTTTCTGTAAGCATTCTAGTAGAAAAGTACATGCTTTGGAGTTTAGAAAATGCTAAAATGAATGCTATGTCTTTTCTTTCTATCACATTTTCATGTGTTTTAGCCTTATTTTGTAAGCAAAGATGCTAATGAGGATATATATTTACATATTTTATTCTCCACAATTCTCATAAAAATTAGAGATAGGCACAAACTAAGAGTTGGTGGAAAAGTGGAATTTAAAGGTAAGTTTATTTTGGTGCAAAATAATTTGGAAATATATGCATTTATTTTTATAATAGACATTTTCATGAACTCTTTGACAACCCATATACATAGCTTTCAATGTTTTGGCATCAAAATAAACTCATCTTTAAATACATTTTCCATGAACTTTTTGAAGCCTCCTTATACAATAAGTAACTATATATCATTTTATAGTAGAATTTTAATAAATTTAATAGACAATTTTTGTGATTTCTGTTATTATTTTAAATTCCTGTGCATACTTAGTAAACAACCTTAGAGTACTGTCAAATGTTAGTTGTAGAGATCCGGCCAATGCCTAATTTTTTTACCAAATGAAATAATAACCACTTCTATTAAATTGAATATGCAAATTTCACACTGCCTGATCATAGCCTAAGAATTTCTCATACTTTACCAGAAGAAGGAGCACAAGAAAAAGATGAAATGTGAAGTAGAACATGTAAGATATAAAGGACTAAGTTATGTTCATTCTGCTAAGAGATTGCCAGGTGCTAAATATATATAATATTCTAAAAGATGTTAAAATACATAAAATTGGACAACCCTCTGTGAAGTCCCTTTGCTTCTCCACACCTCCACAGCATGACAATCGCTTGGCTCTTTGAAGGCTTAGATGAAAGGAGATACATTTAATACAGAAACATGAAACAATGATTCCATCTTTGATTTGCAGGAGTGATGCTACATATTTTAGCACCAGGCCTATAGACGTTGTGCCTTGTCGGACAGGATAATTTACTCTGACACCAGGGATTTCTAGCTTCTTATGCTTGATACAAGCTGCTGTTAAAAATTCCATTACTTTATGCTATACAGTATTTCCTGTGAATATTCATTAGTTATTTCTGAAATACTAAAAATGGAGTCTCTAAGAGCCCATCATGATGGTACAACTAGTTAAGCCACTGCCTGTAATGTTGGCATCCCATATCAGAATGCTGAATCAAATTCTGGCTGCTCCATTTCCTATTCAGCTTCCTGCTAATGTGCCTGGGAAAGCAGGGGAATATAACTTCAGCCTGGCCCAGCCTTGGCTATTGCAACAACTTGGGGAGTGAACCAGTGGATAGAAGAACTTTAACTCTCTCTCTCTCTCTCTCTTTCTCTCCCCACCCCCAAGTCTCTCTGCCTTTCCAATAGATAAAATAAAGTGACTCACTAAAAACGGTGAGTCTCCAATGTCATGCAAAGAGCTTCAAATTTTATTTAATGGAGAGCAGTTGTTCTGAGATGCATATGAAACACTGAAAATAGATTTATATGCTCTGTTATTATTTTGAGCCAAAATACTGCTTCTAAAAATACACAGAGAAGAAGACTTTGTAATGGGGGTGCTGTAGAAGTGGCTTGGCTTGTTTGCCCTTCAGGTTCCTAATCCAAATTACTCCAGTAACTCATAGGGTGATCAGGGGAAAATCACTTATCTCCTTCTCTCCTCACTTCTTCATTTCTAAAATGAAAAAAAAAAATGGAATTAAAGGATGCTTAAGTTCTCTTTCAAACCTGTGTCTTGTGAATATACACAAATTGCTGAGATAGGTTTTTTTCTCTTTAGGGAAAGTTAAAAGACTCTGGTTTAAAAAAAATGCTACTCTGTGCACATTATCTGTCTTCATTCTTCCTTATAACTTATTATATTTCTTGGGAATTTCTTTTATACTACAGAGCTAGATATTACAATGTGTCCTTTAACGTACATCTAATATTTACTGCCATTATTTGTTTCTTGTCTCATTTGTGTAAAAGCTATCACAGGAAGTAAAACTAAATTCCTTAAGGCTTTCAGGAATTATTCATGACAAGTGCAGAATGATACCAGATGAGAGATGAAAATGTCAAATAGGAACTGTTATTTATGTTAAATTTTTTTCATTTCTTAGTGTATTTATTGAATTTATATGTTCATAATTTTAAAAGGTTTGAAGATTTTTATTCTGGGATGAAATTGAAAAGGGAAGAATATCATTCATTCTGAGATCTTCCATATATACAGTTTCCCGCATTCATGAGTTCATTTTTTTTTAAATCAGTAGATTTTGTGAAGTAGGCAGGAATGGGTACTGATATTTTTATGTTAAAAATGAAAAAAAAATGAGATTCAGGTTCACATAGCTGGAAGTTTCAGGCTTGAGACTTTCATCAAATCACTCTAAGACCAGAAAGCATTATATATTAATTAAATAGTGGAAATCAACTTCAAAAAGAAAATAAAATGATTATTAAAAATTTATTTTTATGCCTTGAATATACACATTTTCCTCTTTTTTAGGCTTAATTATTCCCTACTCTTGTTTATTCTGTAAGGAGATAGTTTAAGTAAACAGTGCAATTAACTTTTAATCATGGGAAACGTATACAAAGATGTGTCTCAGAAATGCATATATCAACATTCTTTGAATGCTTAATTATTTGAGATGTATTTTCTAACTCAATATTATAGTCACTGCAGTGTGACCTAAGAAGCGACATTTTAGATAATAATTTTCCCAAAACATATAAAAAGTTTAAAACGGTTTTATAAGGCAATAAGTTGGAAGAGTTGCCTTAATTTGTTTAGCAGTTAATTTGAAAGATACCAAGCTATACTTCTACCACTGATATCTCAAAGTTACATAGATTTGTTACAGAAGCATCCAAAGAGAACAAAAAAGGGACCTACCCAGGGCAGGGGCTGCGACATAGTAGGCTAGGCCTCCACTTGCAGTGTTGGCATCCCATATGGGATCTAGTTCGTGCCCCAGCTGCTCCTTTTTCAATCCAGCTCTGCTTATGGCCTAGGAAAGCACTGAAAGATGGTCAAAGGGCTTGAGCCCCTGTTCCCTCATGGGAGACCTGGAAGAAGCTCCTGGCTCCTGGCTTTGAATCGGCTCAGCTCCAAGCCATTGTTTGCCATTTGGGAGTGAACCAACAGATAGAAGACTGTTCTCTCCATCTCTCCCTCTCACTGTCTGTAACTCTGCCTCTCAAATAAATAAATAAAATCTTGAAAAAAACTTATCATTTCCTTAACTCAAGACTATTCATTTCCACCTGTCAGAGATAATCAATTTTAATTAAACATTTACATATGTTCAGGTACTCACATTTTTTATATTATAAACAAACATATATATTCATTGGGTTTAATCACACTTTTCTAAATGAGTGGAGTTGGAGTGTTTCAAAAGGGTGTCAGAAGACCATAGAAATCCAATATTATACTACAAATTAATTTTTGATAAAATATTACATTGTTTTAATGAGATATTGGAGCAAATTCATTTTTAAGCTAAAATGTATGAAAAAATCTTAGGTTTAGGAATTGTAAGCATTAACTGACTGCATTAAATTGACAAGAGACAGAGATTCCTTCATCCTGCATGTCCTCCAACTTTCTTTCAACTACTTGTAGGAGAGACCAACAGAGAATAATTGATGCCCATACTTGAAATTTAAAGGAAGAAAACCAGCACTACTAGGCATGCTTGGATGGGAATAATGTTTAAAAAAAAAGAGTTGTCAGGTCAACATCTCTTACTAAGTGGGGTCACCTTTCTGCTCTCTTGTTCCCCAAATTCCCTGTCATAATTATGACACACAGGTAAAGGATTCAGATGGAGTTCTTGACAAAAATGAATCACTTCAGAGCAATAGCGCATAGCTACTGATATTCGAGGTCACATACACATAAATTGACATCTAAAGTATCATATTTCTCAATTGCTCTGGAGAGTAAGAATAAGTTGGAACAAAGACTAACTAGTTTCCCTAGAATTGTGCTTTCTTTACAGTATATACAAAGTTAAATATTCCATCAACTGTGTGAGAGATTAAAGGTAATTTGACTTTTATAGCCAGACCAATTTACTTTGCAGTCACAGAAATATATTTTAATATATATTTCAGCAAACAAGAAAGGGCAATTGGAAATTTAAGAACCAGGAGCTTCAGTCAAGGGAATAGAGGTAGGACATACCTGCGTCACAACTGTGTGTTTTTGGAGTGAATGTGGCTCAGGATTTAAGAAACCGCTTAAGATACCTGAACTGCATATCAGAACGCCTAAGTTCAATACTCAGCTCCACTTCTTTTTCTTTTAGATTTAATTTTTAATTTATTTTAAAGAGTTACATATAGAGAGGCACACACACACAGAGTGAGAGAGAGAGAGAGAGAGAGAGAGATTCTTCCATCAGATGGTTCACATGCTAATGGCTGCAACGGCCATGGCTGGACCAGGCTGATGGCAGGAGCCAGGAGCTTCCATCAGGTCTCCCACGTGGGTTCAGAGGCCCTGCTTTAGCAGGGAGTTGGTTTGGAAGTGGAACAGCTGGCTGTGCAGGCGGTGGCTTAACCCACTAAGTCACAATGCTGGGCCCCTTGACTCCATGTCTAATTCGTTTCCTGTAAATGCACACCCTGGGAGACAGAAGGTGATGGCTCAATCACATGGTTTCCTGAAACCCAAGTGGGAGACCTGGATTGAGTTCCTGAGTTTGGACTGGCCCAGCATGGGCTGTTGCACACATTCAGGGAATGAACCAGCAAGTGGAAGATAGTACTCTCTCTCAATATTTTCCAATCTGTTTGTCTGTCTTTCAAATACATTATTTAAGTGTAAACTGTATTTGTGTGGAGATTAACACAATCTCAATGTAGGCGGGAAACAAAGGTGAAATCTTTCCAAGAAACAAACACATAACCAAGAAAATTTGAAAAACTCTCACTTGGAAACATTATTGACAGGAATGCAAGAATTCTGTTTACATTTTTTAAACAATATACAAATAAGTGCATAAAATATAAACAAAAGTAAAGAATTTTTAACTATGGGGACTATGAACATTTTAATAACAAAGGAGATGTAAGCATACTAAAGTAGTTTCAGTAGTGCAGTTATTTTACATAATCATAACATGAATAGTATCAAGTTAAGCAAAAATGATATAGGTGCAGGTGTTTAGCCTTTTGGTTATGATGTCAGTTGAAATGACCAACTTCACAGGGCCAGCACTGTGGTGTAGCAGGTAAGGCCTCTGCCTGCAGTGCAGGAAACCCATATGAATGCTGGTTGGAGTCCCAGCTGATGCTCTTCCAATCCAGCTTTTTGCTATGGCCTGGGAAAGCAGTAAAATATGGCCCAAGTCCTTGTGCTCCTGACCTGCTTGGAAGACCTGGAGGTAGCTCCTGGCTCCTGGCTTCAGATCGGCACAGCTCTAGCCATTATGGCCAACCAGGGAGTGAACCAGCTGATGAAAGACCCCTCTCTCTGCCTCCTTCTCTCTCTGTGTAACCTTTTTTTTTGTAGTCAGAAGATGTTTATTTTTTTAACTTTTATTTAATAAATATAAATTTCCGAAGTACAGCTTATCGATTATAGTGGCTTTTCCCCCCATAACTTCCCTCCCACCCACAACCCTCCCATCTCCCGCTCTCTCTCCCATTCCATTCACATCAAGATTCATTTTCAATCATCTTATATACAGTAGATCAATTTAGTATATATTAAGTAAAAATTTCAAAAGTTTGCACCCACACAGAAACTCAAAGTGTAAAATACTGTTTGAGTACTAGTTATAGCATTGTATAACACATTGTACAACACATTGAGGACAGAGATCCTACATGAGGAGTAAGTGCACAGTGACTCCTGTTGTTGACTTAACAAATTGACACTCTTGTTTATGGTGTCAGTAATCACCCTAGGCTCTAGTCATGAGTTGCCAAGGCTATGGAGCCTTTTGAGTTCACCAAATCCGATCTTATTTCAACAAGGTCATAGTCAAAGTGGAAGTTCTCCCAGTACCTCCTTCTTTCATGGCCCTGTTCTTTCCACTGGGATCTCACTAGCAGAGATCTTTCATTTAGGTGTTTTTTTGTTTTGTTTTGTTTTGTTTTTGCCGGTGTGTCTTGGCTTTCCATGCCTAAAATACTCTCATGGGCTCTTCAGCTGGATCTGAATGCCATACGTGCTGATTCTGAGGCCATAGTGCTGTTTAGGACAGCTCTTCTGATGCAGCTCTTTGCTATGCCTGGGAAAACAGTAAAATATGGCCCAAGTCCTTGTGCCCCTGCACCTGTGTGGAAGACCTGGAGGTGGCTACTGGAAACTGGCTTCAGATTGGCGCAGCTCTGGCCATTAAGGCCACTGGGGGAGTGAACCAGCTGATGGAAGACTCCTCTCTCTCTCTCTGCCTCTCCTTCTCTCTCTGTGTAACTCTAACTTCCAAGCAAATAAATAAATCTTGAAACATAATAAAAAATAAAATGTCCGACTTCTGTATCAGAGTACCTTGCTTCAATACTTGGCTCTGACTTCTGGATCCAACTTTTTGCTTATGCAGACCCTGGGAAGCAGTGGTGATGGCACAAACAAATGGTTCCTTGCCACCCATGTGGGTTTGAATTCTTAGTTCTGGCTTCAGTTGTTGCCCAGTTATAGTCATTGTGAGCATTTGGTGCTCACAGCTATATTGATATCTATATATCTATATCTATATCTCTAAATCTCTATATCTATCTATATATCTATATCTATCTATCTATATCTATATCGATCTATATATCTATCTATAGATATCTGTATCTATATCTATCTATATCTATATCGATTTATATATCTATCCAAAAAGATTTTTATCAAGCAAAAAAAGTTATATAGATAGCATTAAACTTGAAAATTATGAAAAAGCAGGCAGGCCTAGGGAAGAAGAACAAATTTAAATGTTTAATAGTGATAAGGGATCTCATAAGAGACAGCAATGTGATAGCTGGATTGAGGTAACAAACTTCATTCAGAAACTAATCACCTAGGTTTAAATATAAGTTCTCAAAATATATGTCTTATTAATAAAAAGTGTTCTTTTCTTCCTTTCTTTTAAAATTGATATAAAGATATCAGATTTCATGCACTCCATAGGCACTGCTCCAAGACAACTACACTTCTCCCCGAACCTCACACCCTCCCCACACTCCCCCTCTCTCCATCAGTTTTTGCAAAGGCATAATTTTAATCCACTCTATAGTCACCTGCTTAATTTACCACTAATCATAATATTCCACAAGTAAATGGCATTTGCCACCTCACAATTATAGAATCGTTGCAATTAGCATCCTGTATATTTTTCGAGTTCTACACTGAGATAAGTCAATGAACAGAGCAGCGAGAATAAGGCATACACTTCCTTCCTATTCCAATTAGGGCAGGGAATATTTTCCAATTTTTGAGCTGGCCAATCATTAAATCTGAAATTTCAATTGAAGCACAAAAGTATTATTTTGTAGCACAAAATAGAATAAAACTACGTGTTACTTTCTCATAGTTTATGTTTTAATACAAATGCAGTGAAAGTAAACAGATTTTTGGAACAAGAAAGTGCCTTCTAATCTGTAAGTAACTATGAGAAAAAGTTTAATAAATATATACAAAAAACTGTAATTAGAGGAGTAGAGATAATGACTATAAAATAAACACATTTTTGTGTATAGCTTAAAACACAGTGGGGAACAATGTTTTTTTTTTAAAGAAATTTCCTTATAAAGCAGGTTAACCTTCTTACAATTAAAAAGTATAATTAATAGATCCCATAAAATATATGTTGTGGATATGCATGCTAAAATATTATAAGCTAGTTCCTCATAATGATATATTTAGTAAAATTTCATTAGACTGTATATATGTCAGCTAAAGAATTTGCATACTTAAAAAGTCCCTGAGTACTCATAAACATGATCAAGTGTAATGCCTGAGATGCTTCTAAAAGCGAAGCCATATTAAGAGAACATTATAAACCTGGCTCTAAACCCACAAGAGCAGCACTATTCTATAATCTTACTGAGCCTAATCCTGCAAAGAGTCTGCAATTCATATTCCACATAAAAATATTGTATATTTGGAATTGGGCTAATTAAATATAGATTTCAGTTTTGCAGAGATGGTTCTCCTACATTTCAACACAATTCCATGTGTTACTGAGTCAGGGAGAGCAGGAGGGAGTGTAGGACAGAGAAAACAAATATCAAAAATATCTTGAAAAAATTCAAACCAGAAATCCTTTTATCATTCTTTAGGTACAGGTTAATATTCTATCACATATTTGGATGATTTCTCAGGACTAGAGAATTAATATAGTGAAGCTTAAGCATACGTGCTTTTTAGAACAGAAAACTAATGGAAATTACTTAATCAAGACCGTTTTCAATGATTTGATATTAACATTTTCCAAATTGCTAGAAATTTATTAGTAATGCATTGTTGCAAATAGAGAACTTGGAATTGAATGGATAATGGATGTTAAAAATAACACATTCTAGCTCAAGTGGATGATTGCTCTCACATTGATAAATTTATTAAATAGTTACTATATTTCAGAACATGATTGGTCATTTAGTTAGGGCACTGGGATTAATCAAAAAAAGTCCTGGCCTTATGGAAATTGTAGCCCACCAGGCCGCTAGTCCAGTATACAAAAACAGCTGCTACCATACCTAGTAAAAATAGTCAGTCACAAATATTTTGAGACTAAATTAATAAAAGAAATCAAAGAGATTCAAATCAGTAAAAATGAAGTCAAACTATTCTTATTTGCAGATGATATGATTCTATATATAGGGGACTCAAAAGATGCCACTAAAAGACTACTGGAACTCTTAGAAGAGTTTGGTAAAATAACAGGATATGAAATCAACACACAAAAAACAACAACCTTTGTATGCACAGACAATGCCATGGCTGAGAAAGAACTGCATAATTTCTTTACCCACTCATCAGTTGATGGACATCTGGGTTGATTCCAGTGTTAGATATTGTGAATTGAGCTGCTATAAACATGGGGTACAGATATTACTTTCATATTCTGATTTCTTTTTGTTTGCATAAATTCCCAGGAGTGAGATGGCTGGGTCTTATGGCAGGACTATATTCAGATTTCTGAGGTATCTCCACATTGTCTTCCACAGTGGGTGCTTCAGTTCACATTTCCACCAAGAGTGGATTAAAGTACCTTTACCCCTGCACCCTCATCAGCATTTATTTTTGTTGATTTCTGTATGAGAGCCATTCTAACTGGGCTAGGATGAAACATCTTGTTTTTGATTGCATTTCCCTAATGACTAGTGGTCCTGAGCATTTTTTTCATATGTCTATTGGCCATTAGAATTTCCTCTTTAGAAAATGCCTGTTCTAGTCCTTTGCACATTTCTTAACTGTATTGTTTGTTTGGTTGTTGTTGAATTTATTGAGCTCTTTATAGATTCTGGATATTAATCCTTTATCAGTGGAATAGTTTGCAAATATTTTCTCCCATGCTATCTGTTGCTTCTTCACTTTGATGAGTGTTTCTTTTGTAGTACAAAAGCTTCTCAGCTTGATGCAATCGCATTTGTCAATTTTGGTTTTTATGGTTTGTACTGGGGTGTTTTCAAGACATTTTTGTCTATGGCAATGTCTTGTGGTGTTTCCCCAATGTTGTCTAGTAGTTTGATGTTAATGGGTCATAGATTTAGGCCCTTCTTCCATTTTGAGTGTGTTTTGTTATAAGGTATGATGTAAGGATCTGCATTATACTTCTGCATGCGAAGATCCAGTTTCCCAGATGGTTTTAAACATCCTACAATGTACAGAACAGTTTTTAAAACAGAATTATATAGCCCAAATGTCAGAAATGTTGTTTATGAAATACTGTATTAAGATCTGGAACATTTTTAAACAGATTTAATTTTTTTTTGAAAATTGTAGTTACTGATGGATATATATATATATATATATATAATTTAGCTAAGGTTTGTTATTTAATATTTAAGTACACACATGTAATTGCTATTCCAATTTAAAAATTATTTTACCAGGGTCCTGTATTGTGGAACATTGGGTTAAGTCACAGTCCGATATGCTGGCATCCCATATGAGCACAGGTTCACTTTCCAGCTGCTCTTATTCTAAACCAGCTCCCCAGTAATATACCTGGGAAAGCAGCTCAAGATGGCTTGGGAGCTTGGACCCCTGACAATCATGAAGGAGTCCCAGGTGGAGTTCCATGCTCCTGGCTTTGGCCAGGCATATTTCTAGCTGTTGCAGCCACTTGGGGATTGAACCATCAGATGCAAGATATCTCTCTCTCTTTCTCTGTCCTCTCTCTCAAACTCTGTATTTCAAATAAATTATAAAAATGACAGAGATTTGCATTCAGCTACTGTGTGACACTCCTCAATTTTAAGTTATTTTTTTTCACACATTTTTCATATATTGTAGAATAATTAATATAATCATACTAAATGCTTCTAAAATAGTTTGATTTTGACTCATTGTTTAAATTTAATGAGTATTCACATTCTACCTTTATAAAATGGTATAGTCACTACTCAGTTAATTTATTTTGTTTTAACTGGCTGGTTTTCATAATCAAGTTCTTTTTTCCCTAATCATTGTGAGGACCTCAAGTGTTATCCATTGGAACATTTTGACCAACCACTTCTGTTCTAAAATAATATCTTATCCCATTATAATATTCTTGGTACAAATTTCCTAAGCTATAATAGAAAATCATTGTTTTTTTTTTGTCTTCTCAAATTAAATGTTATCTTATGAAGCAGAGACTTAGAACTTTTCTGATTTAAGCAAATCTTTCATTGTGTTCTCATACTTGAAAAATTATTCCTTTATCTATGAATTTAGTGATACAGACATACAGACACAAAATATCCTAAATTTGATGGCTCTGCAATCAAATATTTTGAAATGATTTGCCCTTCAATTTATAAAACTGGATATTCTTATTTTATTTTTAAGTTAAAGGGTAATTTCTCTATCAAATAGTTGAATGTACTATTTCTCCCTAGATTGGGTTTTCTAGTTTGAGAACATATTTATATTTTATTGGATAATCCCAGTCTCCCACAGCTTTAATTGCTCTTTAGTTATGTTTATGATTCCTCTGTATTCATTACTATACCTAGTCCTTCCTCTTTATTAGCAATTTAGTTTCTGTGGCCAATTTTTCTTCCTAGTGAACTAATTATGCTCTAACAACATTTATTTCTTCAGCTTTGTTTTACATCATTTCATGTTGTTTATCCTTTTTAGTATTTGTTGTTGTCCACCTTTACCGAAGACACTCACATATTAATATAAAGGATGCATTCTTCTGCTCTTCTTTCCCCCTATTCCAAATGCTGTGCCATGTTGGTTGTAGGTTACTCTTTTCTAGAATACAATTGTGTACTTGCAAAGCCATTTACATATTTTTGCTTATATATGAACAGCTCTGCCTTGATTTTATTTAGAAATTTTGCTTCCCAAACCATCTATGTTAAAGATCACTACTTATTTTTTCCTTGAATTTTTATCATTCCCAACTTTATCATTCTTAATACGTTGTAGGCTGATTTCTACACTTCTGTGTATGGAATTGTCTACAGACTATGCCCCACAAGACAAATAAGCCAAGACACCATCACTTAAAGTGGTCTATGGCTTATTAAATAAGATGAATCATCTGATGAGGACTTTGAATGATTGCATAATGTCAAATTTCTATCTAAATCCATAAATATTTGCTCTGAATTTTGAAACATTCTAAGAGTAGATCACATATT
Organism: Lepus europaeus; assembly: GCF_033115175.1. Taxonomy (NCBI): domain Eukaryota; kingdom Metazoa; phylum Chordata; class Mammalia; order Lagomorpha; family Leporidae; genus Lepus; species Lepus europaeus. The sequence continues at coordinate 63,909,358 of NC_084838.1, read as the reverse complement.
TCATGGAATAGTCTTTGAGTAGCATCATCTAAATGAGCTTTTGGCTGCTTTCTTATTCTATGTCATGTTTGTCTATTTTGTCGTCTGGGATACATGTTTTGTGCACTTTTATGTAGTCAGAGGAAAATCTGAGGCAATGATTCAGAAATATTCGTCAGATTAAAGAAAATCTCTTGGGGCCAATGTCGTGGCTCATTTGGTTAATCCTCCGCCTATGGCGCTGGCATCCTATATGAGTTCCAGGTTCTAGTTTCGGTTGCTCCTCTTGCAGTCTAGCTCTCTGCTGTAGCCTGGGAGGGCACTTGAGGATGGCCCAGGGTGCCGGCTGTAGCAACCATTTGGGGGGTGAACCAATGGAAGGAAGACATTTCTCTCTGTCTATAACTCTACCTGTCAAATAAATTAAAAAAAAAAAAAAAAAAACCTCTCGTTAGTTATCTTTTTTGAGATTGGCTTATATAATTTATTGAGGGTTTATTAACTTAGTTAAATTGGAGTTGTTGTTCAACTGAACTATTAAAGACATTTATACACTCAATTCCTGATATTGTACCCAATTTAATAAGAGGATTACAGTCTTCATTTCTACTTATGAGACTCACCAGTTTTCAGAATCTCTTTGTGTCAGACATTCTACTATATCCTGTAAATTGAGAGCAAACAAAGCAGTAGAAGATGGCCCAACTCCTTGGGCCCCTGCACCCATGTAGGAGACCCGGAAGAAGCTCCTGGCTCCTGGTTTCGGATTGTCACAGCTCTGGCTCTTGCAGCCAGTTTGGTAGTGAACCAGCAGATGGAAGACCTCTCTCTTTGTCTCTCTTTCTCTCTGTGTTAACTATAATTTTCAAATAAATAGACATTTTTTTTTTGACAGGCAGAGTGGACAGTGTGAGAGAGAGACAGAGAGAAAGGTCTTCCTTTTGCCATTGGTTCACCCTCCAATGGCCACTGTAGCCGGCGTACCACGCTGATCCGAAGGCAGGAGCCAGGTGCTTCTCCTGGTCTCCCATGGGCTGGAGGGCCCAAGTACTTGGGCCATCCTCCACTGCACTCCCAGGTCACAGCAGAGAGCTGGCCTGGAAGGGGGGCACTCGGGACAGAATCTGGTGCCCTGACCAGGACTAGAACCTGGTGTGCTGGCACCACAGGCAGAGGATTAGCCTATTGAGCCACAGCGCCGGCCAATAAATAAATCTTTAAAAAATTAGTATATATACAGGGATACTTCAAAAATCATTTAAAAATATCATTAAAAGGTAGATAAATGTGTACTATGAGAAAACTATGCATTGATTTCAAAATTTTTATAAACAAAATTTACTTTATTTCTTGATTCCATTTTTCATGAACTTTAATGTACCCTCATAATTTTTGATGAAGTTATATTTTCATTAAATATATTTGAGTTCTAGTTCTTGTACACATGTAAAGATAATTGTGCATGTCTCTGTGTGTGTTAAAAGCAAATGAATGAAAAATGAATGCTTTGCAGCAACATTATTTTACCCTCAGAATATTTAAATACTGATGTATTGGTGGAAATTGGAGGCACTGGTTCTGCATCCAAATTGACAAGAAATCTCAAGCTATTGAGGTAAAGTTATTCTTGTTATTTTTCTTTCTTTCAACTTACTATGTCTTCCTTTTTAGTGTTAATATTACTAATTTAAATAGCACTAATCTTGATTTTCTTAAGTTTGCCTCTGCAGATATTTGTATTATATTTGTTTCAATAGCATATATCATTTGATATTTTTGTCAAACGTCACAATAATCATTATTTGAAACATGTTATCATGCATCAATTGTAAGGACATTAAGCAGACTATATTTAAATTATATTAAACAAAATATTTTTTATTATTTGCAGTCAGAAGAAACTCTAATGCCAAAGGTAACACTTTTTAGTTTGATATGCTCTACGTGTTTTATGTATACATATATACATATATATATCTATATATATAAATTAGATTCAACTCAATTTTACAATTACACAATAATAGTACAACCATACTGTTAATAAAGCAATAATCTATAAAATAATTAACTTGTGAGCAAGATAAACTATAAGGTGAAATGCAAATAAAATTAGTCTATAAATAAAACACTGTGAAACTAGCATTTTCCCTATTATGCCATGATGAATTTAAATAAAAATCACCAAATACACATGATGGAAAACATTGTGTTTGTAGAATGAAATATGCTAAAGTGTATGTTTATCAATAAAAGCCATGAAGAAAAGAAACAATAGAAAGAAAATGGTGCTTCTGGTTACACATTTTGCTACTTTGACAAGCTTAAGTCTCAATGAACATGGGGATTTTCTGGAATGGCCAAGGCAATATACATGTCATGATTTTTCAACATGGATATTAACAGATTCCAAGATAGTCTACGCACTAGTGCAAACTGAAAGTCTCAGTCTTAATAATAATAAAAATAAAGAAAGAAAGAAAATAAGAAAGAAAAAAAGAGAGAAAAGAAGAGAGAGTAAAAGAAAAAGAAAGGAAACATAGTTAAAATCACACCATTGGGGAAATGTGGCATGATAATAAAAGTTGAGAGAGATTTTATTGTTATTTCCCAATAAATCATTAGATTATTGGTATTCATATGAGGGATACTGTAAATTAATATATAGGTAGATATTTAGTTCTTTAATATACATGTTCACTAGCATTAAAATTATTTTCTTTGATGAACAATTGTGGAAAAGAGATGATAAAAACTCTGTGACATTTCATTTTAGTGTGCTTCAGAGATATTGCACTTTATACGAATGGAAGACTTGTAGCAATGCTCCAGTGAACAAGTCTTTTGGCATCATTTTCCCCAACAGTGTGTGCTCATTTGACTTTTCTGTGTCACCTGGGGAATCTAGCACTGGCAAATATTCTGTGAACATTGTTGAAATGATAGTAAAAGATACGGAATACTATATAGTCTTAGCAGTAGCAGGAGTTGAAAAGACTGATTCTAACTTTGAATGATCAACAATGGGTAAAATGCTATCACACAGCGTTAAATGCTGTGAGACATCTTCCATCAAAAGAAGAGTCTATAATCCATCACACACCATTGTTGTCTGATTCTAAGAAATTGTCACAAATACACAAACCTTCAACAACCATCATCCTTACCAATCAGCAGCCTACAATATTAACACAAGACCCTATACTAGCAAAAAGATCAACTCCCAGAAGGCACACAGGTTATGGCTGTTCTTAGCAGTAAATTATTTTTAAATGAAGATTAATATATATATATATGTATTATTTATTTATTTATTTATTTATTTGAAAGCCAGAGTTGCACAGAGAGAAAGAGAGGCAGAGAGAGAGGTCTTCCATCCACTGGTTCACTCCCCAGATGGCTGCCATAGCCGGAGCTGAACCAATCCGAAGCCAAGAGCCAGAAGCTTCTTCCAAGTCTCCCATGCTGATGCAGGGGCACAAAGACATGGGCCATCTTCTACTACTTTCCCAGGCCTTAGCAGAGAACTGGATTGGAAGTAGAGAAGCCAGGACTCAAGCTGGCACCCATATGGGATGCCAGCACTGCAGGCTACGGCTTTACCCACTACTCCACAGCGCTGGCCCCAGTGTATATATTTTTTAAGATAAACAGTTATTGTACACTTAATAGCCTCCAGTGTAGCATAAACATTACTTTTATGTGAAGAGGAAAACTCCAAAATTTGTGTGACTTGCTTTATCACGATATTCATTTTGTTATGATGGTCTGCAATGAATTCACAGTATCTCTGAAGTATGCTTTCATAGTAATAATTCAGTAAACAGGAATATCTTGTGTACCTTCTCTATAGAGTAATTAATGTGTTAAGTATATGGCAAAGTACTGTATTATGAAAAGTATAAACACAAAAGTTATAATTTATCATTTCAATCTTAAGGACTCAACATTTTCTTTTCTTTTTTTTTTTTAATATTTTTTGAAAGGTAGAGTTATAGACAGAGAGAGACAGAGAGAACGGTTTTCCTTCCACTGGTTCAGTCCCCAAATGGCCACTACGGCCGGCGCTGCACTGATCCAAAGCCAGGAGCCAGGGGCTTCCTCCTGGTCTCCCACGCGGGTGCAGGGGCCCAAGCACCTGGGCCATCCTCCACTGCCCTCCTGGGCCAGAGCAGAGAGCTGGACTGGAAGAAGAGCAACCGGGACTAGAAGCCAGCGCCCATAAGGGATGCCGACGCCACAAGCAGAGGATTAACCAAGTGAGCCATGGTGCCAGCCCCAGGAATCAACATTTTCTTAGAAATAAGCAATCAACTCTTTGCTCAATGATTGAATGGAAAGATGGTGAGATTCATTTGTGTATAAGCCTAAATTAGTTGTAAACAGATTAGGTTTCATTTTGATTTATATGTTTAACTTGCTTTACAATTTTCTACAAGTCATTGCACTTCCTCAGTGTTAGTTTCCATCTTAAATATATTGATTGCATCATGTGTTTGTGTTTAAAAAGTTTTAGATTCACTAGATTGAACCATATATCATAACTATTTTTGTCAGTGAAGTATAGTAAACTATGAGAAATTTCATAGGTTTCACATGGTTAAAAAGCAATCTATTCTTGGGTAGTCGGGAAGATGATAGAGCAGGAAACACCACAAATCAGACTCCTTTTCCAAGTTACAATTATATTATCATAATTTGGCTGATATAGCTATTTTAAAAAGTATGGAGAAACTTAAAGACATGACATCCAGGAGAAGGCTTAGATGGTAAATGGTGGTTAATTTTAATCAATTTCAGTTTTTAGCACAACAGCAGTTAGCCATATTCTAGTTTTCTGTCCCATGGCAAAGAGTTATCCATGTGTTCCTGAAGCAGCATACACATAGCTAAATGGGACAAGGAGAGATACAAATATTCTATCCTGCAGAGGTCTTTTATCTTACCACTAATTGCTTGTCCTGATGACCAAAAGGACAATCATGATTGTTGCACCCTTATTGTTGTAAACCCTATTTCCCTGGCCCTAATGCAATGACTTTCAGGAGATTTAAAAGGCTGGAATCTTTCTCTTTCATCTCCATTTAAGAGAAAGTCATTGAAGAGTAGGACATTCAAAAGTGACGGAATATATTGTTGAATAAGAAAATTATTGCATATGCCACAGTTAAGTCACATGCTCAAAAATATCTAAGAAAACTTTTAGTTTATACCTTGACCTATTGCTTTCACAGGTATCCTATAACAATTTAAAATGGAAATAAAAGACAACCACCTCTGGCAAAAGGAGAATTGAATTTTCAGAATTATCACATTACTCAATTAAAATGTCTAGTTACAAGGGGGGGGAAAAACCAGAAGAAAATTTGGCTCACTCAAAGAATAAAGTAACAAAATTGTTATGAAAATGATATGTTTAAAATCTAGTCAAAGCTTTTAAAATACTTGTATTTAAAGATGTTTAAAATAAAAAAGACATGGAGATAGTCAAGAAAACAGTTTGTGAGCAAAATGAAAATATTAATGAGATATCAAACCTAAAATGAAGACTTAAGTAAATTCTGGAGTAGAAAAGTACAATGATTGACATGAAAAATTCCTTAGAGATGCTAAAATATCAATCTGAGCAGGCAGAAGAAAGAGTTGGAGAACTTACTTTTAGGACAATGTAAATTATTGAGCCTGAGGAAAGTAAAAGCACTGGAGCAAAATAAATATAGGTTAAGCTACCTGTGATACATCATCAATCACTTCAATCAAATCAACACAGATATAATTATGGGGCTACCAGAAATATGAGAGGGGGGGAGAGAAAGAGAGAGAGAGAGAGAGAGAGAGCAAGAGAGTGAGAGCACTCTAAGGACAGAGAGAATATTTGAAATGCAATAGGTAACCTTCCCCAAATCAGTGAAAGATGTGAATATCAACATCTTATAAGCTCAAAGAACTTTAAGTAAGAGCAATTGTTAGATCCACAGTGAGACAATTATAAATTATCGATCAAGAGACCGATAATTTTGAAAGCATAAGCAATAATTTACTTTCATATGTAAGGGATACTTCATAAAACCAATAGCATATTACTCAACAGAAAAATTTGGGGGGCAGAAGTCATGGGCTAATATATTCAACGTGCTAAAAGTAAATAAAACTGAACCAAGTATCCTATGCCTGCCAAAACTATTCTTTAAATGTGAAAGAGAAATTAAGATATTTCCAGAAAAATAAAAGCTTCAGGAGTTTTACCACTAGACCCATGCTGCAAGAAATGCTAAAGGGAATTCTACAATTTGCAATAATACTAAGCAGACATTCAAAGCTATATGAAAAAAGTAAGTATCTCAGTAAAGGTTAGCAAAAATAAGTCACAAAGCTAGTATTTTTGTTAACCAAATGAGAAACAACTAAGGGGTGTTAATTCCACTTCT